>NW_015386306.1:145457-189980 GCF_001527695.2 Protobothrops mucrosquamatus
TTCTCACCTACATCGTCCAAATAGGACGACTCGGGAACTCAACTCCTACCCCGGGCAGCTCACCTCTCCCCTTATGCCCAGGGGAGAGGTTTCAAGCCGTTTGACAGCTGATACTGGCTGTCAAACCGGCTTTTACGCAAAACAGGCGGGAAGCAGCAATCAGCTGCGACCAGCGAAGGCGCCTGCCACCGGAAGTCTCTAGAACTCAGATTTATCATAACCGGTTCACTGAACTCAACAAAATATTAGGTATTAGTTCTGCTGAACCAATATGAACCAGCTGAATCCCATCACTGATGATACTGTTTTCTAAGCTATCCTGGAAAAGTTGCTGAAGTTCTCTTTCCTTTTGAAAAAATACTTCAAGATAAGACAAATATTTTCCAGGAGGAAATGTACGCTATGATGCAACTAATTCAAACAACAATGAATTTAAATCATAATGAGATTAAAAATAACTTTGATGATATAAATGAACACATTTTTGACCTAAGCTTACAATTAAAAAATTCTCAGAAAATGATGATAAAGAATGAACAAACAAAACAGAAAATAGAACAAAAACTAGAGGAAAGTGATTCAAAGATGGAGGCTATGAATGAAGAAAACCACAACTTAACATAGACGAAAAATTTACAAGATTTTGCTATAATATTGGAAACGGAAGAGATATTTCATTTTTCAGAACAACAAAACAAACCTGAAGACAAGAAAAAAGATTTGATAAAATAGACAATAGAGCTGTCAGGAGAACTACTAGAGTCTGGGAGACAAAAAAATGGAAGGAGAAATTGAGGGAGAAGAAAAGTGGGAGCTTCTTAATGAATATAAATGGGTGAAACTCCCCCTCAAAGACCTTACTCAATTTGTTTTTCCCATTCCTAACAACACCTATAAAAATACAGGAATAATCATATGGAAAACTGAATACAGTGACTTGGAAAGCTGCTAGAGAAGAAGGCGAGGGCCAAACTCAAGAGAGATAATTTGACTTACCAGATGGGAGTACTACATGACTAAACACTTGTTTGAATATTGTTAAAAGAACAGTTAATTTTTGGATACAAATGGGTTCTATAGTAAGAGAGATGTGATTTATAAGTAGTATAGTATTGCTTTATGATATGGGAAATATAAAAATAATGAGATGATTTAAATGAATGAAATGTTTTGGATATTCAAATGTAACCAACTTGGAGAAACTTATAACTGATAAGAAATGTTTTGAATACTGAAGGGAATCTAAGCTTAAACAAGAACAGATGAGAACCAGACTTAAGAGAGATGACTTGACATACCAGGTGGAATATCATATGACCAAGCATTTGTCTAAATATGGTTAAAAGAATAGTTAAATTTGGTAAATGGTTTTACAGTAAGAGAAATGTGATTTATAAGTAATATAGTATTTTTTCTTTTTTTCTTTCTTTTTTATGATATGGGAAATATAAAAATATTGGGATGATTTAAACGTATGAAATATTTTGGATATTTTATTTATTTATTTATTTATTTCATTTATACCCCGCCCTTCTCCCGGAGGACTCAGAGCGGCTTACAGCCAGTTTAAAACAATCCCACATAAATACCAAATACAAATCTAAAATAATTAAGAATAAATATTTGAATTGGCCGCTCTATTAAAATTTTGTTAAAACCAATTAAAATACCCCCTAGGCCAGTCCTGCCTGCTGAAACAGCCAAGTCTTGAGGGCGCGGCGGAAGGAGGGGAGATCCGGAATCACCCGGNATATTTAAATGTAATCAATTTTGAGAAACCATAACTGACAATAAATGTTTTGATTACTGAGGGGAAACTAAGCTTAAATAAGAGTTCTGAAAACAGGACCTATAGTGATTTACATAAGATTATTTTTTTTGTAAATGCAACTGTAAAATAAGCTGATTAGAAAAGACATTACCTACTGATGTTATTGTGAAATATTAGAAAAATGTTTATATTTAAATCTGTATGTATTGATAGTATTAAGAATTATATTTACTTAAAGTTGGTAAAAGGAGAACACTATTGGAAGAAGAGAGGACCAAGGAAAAGTATTTCTAGTTAATATGTTCATTATGAAAGTACAGAAATTAACTACTATTGATTGTTGTTAAATATTGAACTCAGACAACACATTGTTTATAAGCACTAAAGATTATTATTCTAAAAAAATCAATAAAATATACTATAAAAATGATGCATCATGGTCTATCATATAATTTAAGGCAGACATGTCAAACACAAGGCCTGGGGGCCGAATGCGGCCCACTAAGTGGTTTCATGTGGCCTGCGAAGCCATCCTGGAAACAGTGAGGGAATGGCCCCCGCTGCCTTGGCCCTGGCCCAGGCCAGCCAGGAGCCAATGTACAATATTGTGGTGGCCATCTATGCTGAAACGCATTCAATCTTAGGTCCACAAGGCCATCTAGAAACAGCGAGGAACCAGCCCCTGCTGCGTCGGCCACGCCCCCTGGGTACATGCTAGAGAGGTGTCACCCTTTGTGAGGAATGAAGAAATGGACCATGCCTTGGCGCTTGCCCCAGTGCCACCTTCTGCCAGAGACCCTCAGATCTGTCCCACTTCTGCCCAGGCCCCCACAGGCACCCTTGATGTGAACGATGTAGAGCTGGCCATGCCCACCCAGTAGGCCACACTCACTCCATCCACGCCCACCCAGTAGGCCGTACTCACCCTGGCCACACCCACCTGCCCCCCCGAGGGCAACCACAATGCTGATGCGGCCCTCAATGAAATTGAGTTTGACACCCCTGATTTAAGCTAATATTCTCTTTTCTATTTATAAGAACACAAATTCCAAATGTAGTGAAGGAAACACAAAATTAAAGATTTGAAATTCATATCACATAATGCTGTACTGCCGTTACTGTACCCTTATATTTTATCTTTTTAAATTCATGCTACTTTGCTTTTGTGTATAATCATTCCTGAAAGCTAAGTAGACCTGTATTAGATCATATGATTAAGTCAATAGCATGGCAAAAGAAAAATGCAACACACAATCAAAGAGCTAACTCCTACAATCATTTTCATAGCAATAAATGACAAGAATGTTAACATTTCATCTACCCGAAATAAATGGTTTCTGTTTCAGTTTACTATTTTTAATAACTTGTGTATGCCAATGTCTGGGTGTATAATCATTGTATTTCCATTCTTACATTTCTGTTGTGTTTTTTTTAAAAAAAAGAAACTGTTTTAGCTAGAAAAAAATATTGATGCTATGCTCTCAAGCCTTAAGGCTAAAATCACTTATACCACACTCTCATCCACTATGCAGCTCAAACTCATGCTTTGTAAGTAATGCTTTAAAATGGTTCTTGTTATTGCTCATTGGTTTAATACTAAGGAGACAAGCGTTTAAAATATGCGAAAATGGCAGGAAAATACCACCAAAAAAGCTGTATTGTCATATTTGTCTTGATAAATGTGTTTGTTTAGTTTGTATATCTGGTTTAATCCACATTCAGGGTTCTTATAATTATACTGGACTTGTCTGGATGTAACATTATACCACTGTTTAATCATGTTTTACTGAATAAACCAAGATCTGTTTTTCAAATGGTAGGCTCTCATATTTGTTTCATAACAAGGCTGATGTAACCTTCACTAGCTCTCTCACGGCCTTCTCTGTAAGTACAAACCTTTGGCAATAGCCAGGGAGTTGTCACATTACATACTGTCTGGACACTCATCAGCTACAAAAATGAAAGAAGATGAATGCTTTGTTCCTCAGACTACCTTGGCTAATCTTGGGCACCCTTAAGCAATTGGGGGGGGGAGCAGTTTGAGAAAATGTTGCACATTAAATACTGAGGAAATTATTGCCGTTTGGGTCAGAAAGTACCAGTACCAATACAGTATATACAAAATAACCTAAGTTAGCATGTAACCTTTCAAATATTATTTATAAATGCTGGCTCTGTGGAAGCTGAAGAATTAGTTAGGGACCACAAAATATGTAACTGGGATGGTCCATGCATTTGGAATCTTGATGCTAACATGAAGTTGATTATTATTAATTATATGTGTAATATACCAGCATCCTATAGAAGGAGGCAAAGATATGGAGGTGTAAACTAATTTTTCTTCCTTCCACGGAGGCAAGCATCTTATCTCTCCCACATCTAGAGATTAAAATAAATGAATTTTCATGAATGACGGCAGAGAAAAGCGTTTCTTTAAAAAAAAATTAAGAACATTCATTTATGGAATAGATTACCTTTATTTTTTCAAGGTCGGTATCTACATGGGCTATCTGCCAAGTAATTGTCAGTCATTTATGTTGAAAAGAACTAGGGTCATTTTAAAGAACAATAGAGAACACAGGCATTTTGTGTTTTCTTCTTTTCGTCTCATTTATTACAGAACTGCTACTTTGACAAAACACATAAGGAAAATGTACTATGCTGTCATTCTAACAACTAAAGGACTTATCAGATAGCAAAAATTTTGTGGTTAGCACTAGACTTCTGCCATTGGGGGAAAAAGGTTGAATTGTTCTCATATAAAAAATAAGTCTGGGCTCTGAATTTTAAATTGTTTAAGACAAAAAAGTACTATCAGGAGGGGTTAAGTGAAAAATCTGCAGATGTCAGTTTGAGTGATTTATTCAAGATAAATAAACCATAGGCAACTTACTTAGAATTAGTTATAACCACCTGTGATAATAGATTATATTTTTGATTGAGCCCTCCACTCATCCTAACATTACCTATTTTAGTTTACTCTGTTGTTCTTGCTAGAACAAACTTCAGGAAAATATTAGAAAAGAAACCATAACCCATTCTAGAAAGGGTGCCAATGTAATTTACAAATATGACAGATATCAGGAGTAATCTGTTATTACCTTTTCAGACTAACAAATGTTATTTTAAGGCATAACTTTTGTAAGCTATAGTCCACATCATCTAACACACTCTTATCAATCTATACCTTTTGATAACATTTGTTAGTTTAAAAAGCTGCTGTAAGACTTCCTTTTTGGGAACCAGAGGAATTGTTTAAGAAGTATAAAAATACTTCTAATTACTGTTGGAAATATGAAAAGCATGAAGGGACATTTGCCATACATGCTGGACTTGCGAACCCCCCCCCCCCAAAAAAAAATTGGATAAAAATATATAAAGTAAGATGACGAAGAGAATCTTAAAATATTCAGCTGATACCAAACCTGCTTTTTTACTATAACCTATGTACAGTCAACCAGAAAAGATGTATGAATTAGTTTTATATATAGAAACTGAAACAAGGCTACTGCTATATGCACAAAGATGGGAATTTACAGAATACCGAATGAAGGAGTGGATTGTAAAGTTGAAAGAACTTGCGTAAATGACTAAAATGACTTGTCTGATTAAGGAAGGAACAGTGTTTGCTTTCAGAAAAGACTGGAAAATATTTATCAAATGTTTGTTGAAAATGAGTTGGTGATCCAGGATTTACTGATTCAAAATGGTTTGGGAAGATTCATATAGGAAGATGAAACCAAGATATATAACTTAGGAGAGCAGAAATAGTAATAATTATGTAAATGTAACTACTCCAAAGAGATCAGAAACTGCTTCTTCAGATCTCGATCTTTTTTTTTTGTCTTCAACTGTTTTTCACTTTTAAATTTTTTATATATCTTTTTTTTCTCTACTTCTTTCTTTACATTTCTGTAGTTTTTAATCTCGTGTAAAAATCTTTTTCGATAAGAATTGTTATAAAGACTTCTGGTTTTTTGGCCACCAAAGACTAGCATAGCTTTCTACCTATAATGCAAATCTGATAAATCTGATAAATTCCAATAAATAGTGTCAGGTTAATAAATATATATTCAGGAAAAGCATGCTGGATAAATACATTATACAATAAAAGTTTGCTGTAACTTCTTCTTTATGAGAAATAGCTAGCAGATCTCATTGTTTCAACCTTTGCAGACATTACAAGAGACAATTGAGCTTACTGGACAGCTTCTGTGTGAAGAGATCATTCTTTCAATCAATCAATCATAATAGAGCTGGAAGGGACCTTGGAGATCTTCTAGTCCAACCCCCTGGTCAAGTAGGAGATCCTGTATCATTTCAGACAGGTGGCTGTCCAGTCTTTTCTTTAAAACCTCCAGTGATGAAGCACCTACAACTTCTGAAGGCAAGTTAGTTTCCATCCATTGTTTCTTGTCTTGCCTTCTGGTGCTTTGGAAAATAAGTTGAACCCCTCTTCTTTGTGGCAGCCCCTCAAATACTGGAACACTGCTATCATGCCACCCCTAGTCCTTCTTTTCTCTAGACTAGCCCATACTCAGTTTCTGCAACAGTTCTTTATATGTTTAATTACATATAATTAATGTGTAATTTTACATTTATCTTCATGCAGAAGAAATAACAGTATATTTCAAAACAACGCCATAAACCTTTAAGTGATGTGTGCAAGGTTATGCAGCCTTTTCATTCCCATGTTGAAGGAATGTCTAAAATTCCCTAGTGTCTTTTTTTAAAGATTCTATACAATATATACTAGTGCCAACCAAATGCATGTTGCTGAATTCTAAATATCTTTCCCCCAGAAAAACAGATTAAATTGCAATGAGGGCATTTGCCAAAAGTTTCCATCCATTTCAATAGAAATTATCTAGAGCTTCTTCTACAGAAAATTTAGCTGAATGACTACAGAATATGTAACATTAATAGTCCCTCTGGGGGATTAAAACATATAGCCTCTCAATTTCCACTCATCAACACATATCAATAGCTGTCATACATTAAATAGGATACAGGAATAACCAGTGGGGTTTTTTCATATCTTGTAATAATGCATTTTGTTCATTGGTTTTTCTGGTCAATTTCATTTTATTCTCATTTTCCCAAAAATAAAACTGAAGTAAACAGTCTCAGGTTAATACCAGTCCATAGATTCAAAGTATCCCTGGTTTGCTTGTTAATTTTGATCTGAAGCAGTACCTCTGTGAAAGAAAGAAAAAAGTTCTTTCACATTATAAACATTATTCTGACAGTTATTTCACTCACTCTTTCTTTTTCAGATCCCTGGTAGGCCACCCTCCAAACCATTGTGTTCATATTGATTTATTTTGTTTTTCTATTTATCATGTCCAGCTTGTTAAAATCAGAGAGTAATGTACTATGAAATCAATGGATCTGCTGCAATTATTCATGCCCTGGTAACATCTAAACTATACTACTACAATTAAAAGCTGCCTTTTCAAGAAATTTCAGAAGTTTCCATCAGTATAAAACACATCAGTCTGGATGCTTCTAGGGGCCCATTCTGTATAAACCACATGTTATTTTCAGTAGAAAGAGTTTATATTGACTTGGAAAGCATCAAGGACTGAGTTCACGTTATCGAAAAGATTATGTATACCCATAAGAACCTATTCAGGTGTTATATTCAGCTAAAGTGACCCTGGGCAGTCATTTCCGTCTAATGGTTAATACATCAAACTAAAAATCAAGAGACCTCAAGTTCTAGTCCTGCTTTAGGCCCAAAGCCAGCTGGGTGACCTTGAGCCAGTTATGGTTTCTCAGACCTAGGAAGTCAACACTGACCAGAAGGGGAATGCGCGCACGCACATGCACTCACACACAGGTGAATCCACATACACACACTTTCTATTATGATAAATTATACTACTAGTCACAAAAGCAAACCTTGTGGTCCATTATTTTTTTTTTATTTCAATGCCTTTTTTGTACTGAAATAATGAGCTTGATTTTCTATTATTTCTGGATGCTTTTCATGGTAATATAATTTTCATTATCAGTATGATATGATATATGACATATGATATGATATATGATATGATTCTGCTTCAAAATATGTTTTATGATATTGGACCTGGATGAGAGTAGTGCAATTTTCTTTGTCCTTTTAGACCTTTCAGCAACTTTTGATACTATCAATCATGTATACTCAATGTATACTACTGGACTCAACTGTAGAGATAGAGAATAAGAGAAACTATTTTACAATGATGTCATTCTTTTCTCTATAGACAGTTTTGGTCTGTTGTAGTGGGAGAAGTTAAATCAGACACCATCACCCACAGAGGTCATTCCTCAACCCCCTGCTTTTTAATGTCTATATCAAACTACTAAAGGAATTACAATTCTTGTATGCTGATAATATCCAACTATTCACTGGTATCCCTTACTAGTGGGAAAAAGCTGTTACATACCATGCCAATGCTGGAGGCTATGAGTTTTCTGTTCTGGCATGCTGACTGCCAGCCAATGAGAAAGTAAGTTGGATGCCTGCCACAGTCCAGTAAAATGAAAGCTCTGGAAAAAAACTTTCAGAAGAGTCTTTTTTGCCTATATCTAAAAACAGCAACTGTAAACATAGTCAAAGGCTTGGCCCAGACTGAGACCAGGAATCCAATAAAACAAGCGACAAATCCAAGGAAAAACACAAGAATCTCAGTGGGCTGGAATCCAGAGTTCAAAGTGTGGCACGGCCAGGTAAACATGACAGGCTGAAGTTTGAAAAGTTGCTCTCTCAGCGTTTTCTTTCAGCCTAATAAGTAAGCCGAGCTGTGCTGAGGTGCATTATTCCTTAAGTCTACTGTCCTGCTGGCCTGCTTTTTGGTTGATCTATCTGACCTGCAGAACTCAACCTCTGCTGTTAGATTTTTAAAGAATGTCTCTGTTTGGGACTGGATGGATAGCAGGAGGAAGGGGGAGGGAGGGCAGGTAGGGAGCCTGGAGTCTTGCTGGACCTGCCTCAGCCAGAATGGAGTCACTGGCTTAAACACTGCTGGAATCATCCCCACCACCACCACCACCACAGGCCTATTATCCCAAGATGCAGTTGGCTCTATTTCTTCCTCCTCCTTCTCACAGAAAACAAGACCAGCAGGGTCTATGGAGATTCTCAGCCATCCGGCTCATGGTTGTCCCAAGGATGCTTTTTCAAAAAAAGCAGCTGGACTTTGTTTTTCCTTGAAGACATTTTGCTTCTCTTCCAGAGAATGAACTGAACTGAAGAAGCTTCTTGGATCAGAAGCGAAACATCTTCAGGGGGGAAAAAAAACTCCAGCTGCCTTTTGAAAAAAACATATTTGGAGCAAGTCCAGCAGCGTCATTACAGTGAAGGTCTGTAGGGGAGAGAACAGGATCAAATTAAAACCAAGCAAGATAGAATTGCTGTTAAGACATTGGGGTCCTCCTTTAGTCGGTATTATCCTTAGACAAGCACTACCACAGCAAGAGGAGGTTCATTATTTCGAGACCCTTCTGGGCCTATGGCTTGAACCATTGGAGGGGAAGAGGAGGCCAGCTTCAGCAATTGCACCTATTGCATCTTTATCTGATGCAGGAAAATCTAGTGATTGTAATGCCCTCATCATCACCCATGTAAACTTCTGCATCTGTTTTCCATAGGGCTGCCTTTAAATTACCCAGAAAGTACAATTAATCCCGAATGTGGTGGATCATGCATTAACTAGCTCAGGCTGCTGAAGCTGCAAGCATATTGCATCTGAATACAATAATAAAAAATTGGGATGGGGTACCTAAATGGGAAAATTTGGATATTTAGAGATGACTAACATATGAAGAAATCATGACTGATAAGAAATGGATTGAATTTAAGGGAAATTAAGCTTAAACAAAAATTACGAAAATAGGATGCGTGGTGAACTAATGAGATGATGGTTATAAGAATAATATAAGCTGGAAAACAATGCTATACATAGGCATTATTATTATTTGTACAAATATAAAAAATGCCTATATTTAATCATTTATATATTGAAAATATTAAGAATTATATTTTCTTCAAGGTTGAAGAAGGAGAATATAAACGGGAGAAGATCAAAAAAATATATTATTAATTAATATACTAATTATGGAATTATCAAATTCAATCATTACTGATTGTTAATTAGTTATTATTGCCTTTTTTTCTTATTAAAATATAAACCAAGACAACACGCTGTACATCAGGCACTGGAGATTGTTATAGTTAAAAACCAATAAAATATTTAGAGTGGAAAGGACTTGGAGATCTTCTAGTCCAACCCCCTGCTCAGGCAGGAGGCCTTACACCGTTTCAGACAAGTAGCTGTCCAGTCTCTTCTTAAAAACTTCCAGTGTTGGAGCATTCACGGCTCCTGGAGGCAGGTTGTTCCACTGATTAATTGTTCTAACTGTCAGGAAATTTCTCCTTGGTTCTAGGTTGCTTCTCTCCTTGATTAGTTTCTAATTATAGCCTACCCTGGTTTCTGGTTCAGCTGTAAGAACAAGTTAAAATGTTGGTACTAAGCTATAAAGCCCTTCATGGCTTGGCATTTCAGTATGCCAACAACTCTCTCCCCTAACTGGATTCAACCTAGCCTGTTGTCATCATGTAGGAAAGGGGCTCCTTGTTGTCTCGCATTTCTGGGATGTCAGCAGAACCAAATCTAGATGGCATTACTTCTTTGCAGCAGTGCCAACACTATGGAATGGTTCCTAGATGAGATCAGACTGCCTTCCTCCCTAATAACTAACTATTCCTAATAATTAGGAAAGTACTAAAATGGAGATTTTTTCAAAGAACCTTTCACTTGCAACTATTGTTATTACTTTGCTCTCTACTTTCTACGGCTTCTACTGTCACCAGCCAGATGGTACACTGTTCCAATTTGATTGTTGTTTTCGTTAATATCTAATGGCAACAGGTTAAAAATCAACTCAATAAATGGAAAGCATTTTTAAAGTGAGTAGGGGAGGAGTAAACAACCTGTAATAATTTAAGTATTTAACTTGTTGTACTTTCCTATAGAATTCAGATCCTAAGTGCCTCCTTCTTCAGGATCACCACTAGTCAGCTTAAGGAAACTTGTTTTTGAAAGATGGCATCAAAAGTCTCAAGTAAAACTTTTGTTTTGTCTGAGTATCTGTTCCAAAGTGCAGCTCATTTTTTTTTCCAGTCATTTGATGGATTTAAATGTTTCTGATTGCAACAGACTGATAAGGTGCCAGTGTTCTTTTCCTGAAATGGAAATATAAAGAAAAGGAAAATGTAGAAAACAGAGAATATTCGTAGATAGAATAGGAAATATTTAGGACAAACTATGAACACTGCATCCCATTCTTTTGTGATAGCTAAAAATAAGCATTTTCGTAAAACCTTTATCTTTATAAACTCTCCCCAAAACAGCATCCAGCCTTCAGCCAAATGATGACAAGAAAATCTGACAGATTCCTATTCATGTGCATCATAAAAAATGAATTTATTATTCCAGTCAGAGATCAAGAAAGATAATAAATACCATATGGCCACTCACTAATAAAGAGACTGCAGAAGAGGAGCTTCACAAGAGTACAGGTTCTTTTTATACTCATGGGATACTTCCTCCACAAAGAAACTGAACCCATATAACACAAATGACAGGGAGATTTAGGATTTAATGAGTAGCTTCATTCAAAATATTCCAACAGCAGGGTGTTTTAACACAAATGATTACTGCTCCCATCCTGTCACTAACAAGTGCTAATGGTGCTTTATATCATAATAGCTAAGCACCTAAAATATCTATGATTCAAAAAATTCCCATACATGGTTCTTTTAAGGCAGGGCGTGGGATCTACTGCCCTTATGTGGTTGGACTCCAATTCTAGCCTCATGGCTAGTTCTAAGTTAGCAACTGACAGCAGGTTTTCTAGCCTCTTTTTAATGCCTTCTGTCCACCTCAAAAACAAAAAAAAAAGACATAACTTTTATAGAATATTCAGATTTTTAAAATTTCACAGAGCAAACTCAACATTCAATATTCTAAAAAGTATTATATTCCATAACAACTTGTATATTATTATTATTAGGGGTCATTAAGTCGGTATCAATATTTAGTGACACAAAGATAGGTTTTCTCCAGGAGGCTCTGTCATTAACCTCTTCCTTCAGGGCTTACAAGGGAGCACCTATCACCACTAGAATTGAGCCCTTCTACTTTAATACTAAACATTCTCTTCTTCTCTTTCCTTTTGCCTTTCACAACATTAGAGACTTCTCCAGAGAGCAAGGTCTTGTATAATGTGTCCGAAATAAGATAATTTGAGTCTTGTATAATGTGTCCGAAATAAGATAATTTGAGTCTGTGTCCGAAATAAGATAATTTGAGTCTGGTCATGTCTGCCTTGAGTGACAACACTGGACAGATTACCTCCATGACCCATTTGTTTGTTTTCCTGGGTAGTCATAGTATGTTCAATATCAAAGATCAAAAGGGTCAATGTTTTTTTATCGTGTATGTTCAACATCAAAGATCAAAAGGGTCAATGTTTTTTTTTTAAATCTTGCTTCTTCAAAGTTCAGCCTTTGTTCCCAGGAAGTGCTGCAAGGAAAACCTTTTCCTGCACAATTTTGATCGTTGTATGCATAATCATGTCATGGCATCTGAATATCTTTTTCAAAATCTTTAACACCGACCTACCAAGCTCTGATATGCGGCACATGTATTCAACTGCTGGTTCTTTTACAGATAATAGTCAATCATAGAAGGCATGAGCTATCCAACTCTTCAATATCTTCATTGTTTCAAAGGGTGGTTCTTGTACTCGTTGTCATTAATTTGGAGTTGTTATAGCTAGCTTTAGTGTCATTTTTTTTTCACTATGCTCCTTATTTTTAATTTCTACTGCTTGCAGGTCACGTGCATTTTCAACTATTAGAGTGGTATTATCAACACTACACAAGTTATTGATATGTTTTCCTTCAATTTTCAAACCATGCTCAACTTCTAATGCAGCCTCCATCAATATATACTGCTCAAAAAAATAAAGGGAACATTTTACCATGGAACTGAAGGGGTTTGCGTTCCCTTTATTTTTGTGAGCAGTATATATTCAGCATATAGGATTAATAAACAAGGAGAAAGTATACAGCATTTTTACCTCATCCCTTTGTTCACCTGGGACCAATCTGTTTTGCTATGTTCTGTCCTTACTGTGGCTTCCTTATCTCTATATAGATTTTGTATGAGAACAATTAGATGTTCTGGAATTCTCATTTTTCTAAGCATATTCCACAATTTGACATAGTAAGCACCATCAAAGGCTTTTCTATATTCAATGAAGTGCACATTTTTTTTGTTAACTCTTTGGCTTTCTCAATTACTGTATCCAGTGTGCATCAGTTTTAACATCACTTTTTTATTCTTTACTTTTTCTAAAACCAGCTTGAACATCTGGCATCTCCCTTTCCATTCAGGGCTTTAATCTGCATTAGATGATCTTAAGCATTATTGTGATAGCACATGAAATTAAGGATATTGTATATAGCTTGCGCAATCTGTTAAGCCCCTTTGGTATTGGTATATCGGTTGACCTCTTCCAATCTATTGGTCACGGTGAAGTTCTCCAGACTTGCTGGCATAATTTGGTTAGAACAGTTACAGATTCTTCTTCTGTTGCATGCCTTATTTCTATGGATATTCCATCAACTCCTCTAGTCCTCTGACTTGGAAATGGCTTCGTCTTCTACTATTAGAGATTCTTTTAGATAGGGAATATCTTCAAAGGTATTGTGGATATTAACTTCACTGTACAGAACTTCAGTATATTCCTTCCATCTTTCTTTCATCTTTTTTTAACCTGTTACCTTCTCTTTATTAGTATTCTCTAATACTAATGGAGGCTAGGATGTCCTTCTGAATTTGATCATCTTTTGGAAAACATTCATATATTTCTGTTTCTATTTCCATCTTTAATGTCTTTGTAGATGTCCTGAGTAGTAAACGGTATGATCTTCTGACTGCTGGGAGTAAAGTATATGCAGATAGTCCTTGACTTACAACAGTTTGTTTAGTGACCATTCAAAGTTACAATGACACCGAAAAAGGTGATTTATGATTGTTTTTCTTACTTACAACCATTGCTGCATCTCCATGGTCACATGATGAAAATTTGGATGTTTGATAACTGGCATGTATTTATGACGGTTGCAGTATCCCGTGGTTTTTGCGACCTTCTGACAAGCAAAGTCAATGGGAAAGCCAGAATTCATTTAACAACCACATTATTAACTTAACTATGGCAAGAAAGGGCAAAGTTCCCTTAACTGTCTTGCTTAGCAATGTATATTTTGGGCTCAATTGTGATGATAGGTTGAGGTCTACCTGTACTCTTGGCACACATTGCCACCATTTTTCATTCATCTCTTTCAGGAACACCTCTTCCTTCAACAAACTGAGGTTGCCTGCATGCCTCTTTGAAGCTTCTCTTGTTTTCTGTTTGCACTGATTTTTAATTATAATTATGTATTTTGTTGTCATGCTCTCATGTTCCCAAAGAATTGTTTTACAGGTGCAGCCTGTGGTACAACAATGGCTGATGAGTACACTGACAATTTTATCTGTATATTTTTAATATAAAATATAATATAAAAAAATTCTTGGTTCCTGCAATAATTTTGGAAAAATGAAAGTGCCTCTTTTTTCAAATTACTTTTAAAATCCCCGGAAATAAGTGTTCCAACTGGAAGTTATAGTTTGAGATTTTCTTAGCCGAAGATGTGACTTCAAAAAAACCTAGTTCGGTTTTCTTGAAATAAGCATGTTGTTTTTTAAACCAGAAAACTATGGATTCAAAGAAATGTGTTGTCTTCTTCTTTTAAAATGATTTTCTATTACAACTTTGTGATTCCCTCCCCAAAACATCCATTTTGCAATGGCTCCCATAGCATTTTCTCAAGCATCCAAACATGTCCTCAGCCTCAAAAATACTAAATGAGATGCTTTATGTTGAAGTTTTCTGATTCAAATTATCCAAAGGAAGAAAATATGTGCTCTTCATTTCTCATTATCTATCACATTCTGCTCCTCCATTTTTTTTAAAAAAAATCCCTCTGTATTCTGCTTACATTCACATTTAGATGATCATGTACCTCATAATTGATTTCTGGGTATAGATGAAGAAAGTGCAATTTAATCTGCACTTCTCAAATAAATGCATGAATCAGGCTACACTTCTTCATACTGTATACATCTAAGAATTTTGCTCTACAGTATAATTCTTTAACACAAAAACTAATAGTTTCTTGATAATCTTTTCTGCCCCCCCCCCAAAAAAAAATAATTGCATCACTTTAAATTAATCTTATTCATTTTTCCTGAATTTGCCAAGAAGATTCTCTTGGTTTTATTGGTGGAGATTAATATGTCTACTGTTCTTGTCAAATATATTCAAAAAACTTTTGGATTCAGAAAAAGAAATAATATATGAGGCTGGTTTTTTGTTGATTTTGTTTAGAAAGACACAAGTATTCATAATGCCTAATCACACGCATCCCAGTTACATTAATCAACCAGTGGCAAGTCTACTCCCTAAGAACTACCATCTCATAAGTGATTGCACTACCTAGATTTTACAGGGCTACTAAACTGAAAATGGCAGAACTGACTTGAGCATCAGAAGTCACTAGATCACTGTTCAAAATTACTTTCAAAATAACGTTCTTTCTTTCCAAAAGAAAAAGTTAAAGGCATACAAATGACCTTCTTGGCAGCAATAGCAGACATATAGTGTAAGTTCTTCAAAAGTACATGGCTCTTTTCTCTATTATTGTTCTTGTTGTCTGTGAGTAAGGTACAAGAGATAAAAGGAATAAAAAAAGATACTAACTAGATAGAGGCGTTTCTTCCTCCATGAAAAAAATACTTAAGGAAACTTAGCTTATCCTTGAGTATTGTTTGATTCATGTACTTATACTTCCCTAACTTGGAGAATAGAATATTCTAGCCTGTTATCAAAAAAGAGAGTTAATCATACTTAATTATAGAGGTAAATTAGATAGCTTTCATTTTCATACAAGAAAAGATGTCTGACGTTGTGCTAGAGAATAGTTAACTAAACTAAAGTTGGCAGAATTTGCATGACATGTTGATCTACAAAGCACGGTTTGAAAAAACACAATACATGGGGTTAAAAAACAGTTGAGCCAAAACCAATAAACCACATTATGACAGTGCATAAGACAAAATCAGACAGTGAGTTATGATATGCTCAACACTAATCTGATGAAAGCTTAAATTCAATAAAAAATATTCCCAAGAATGCAGTCACAGCCTGTCTGAGATAGAAACTGCAGGGGTGTTAAGACATATGGGACAGCTTTGGTTGAAAACTGTCTTTCAGGCATGCTGGTGCCAAATCATGAAAACATCAAAAACATTTCAAATTTGGCTCAAATACAGAATGGAAACCAGCACAGTCTGGGTTCTCATATTATGTTAAGTCATAATGGGATTTGTTTGAATTTTATTTAATACATTATATGAAATTGCCCATTACATTTTAATCAACAAATCATGGTTGAACAATAGTTTAAATACTTAGGCCAGGTATTTAAATAAAGGATTTACAAGCTTTCAGAAACAGCCTTGTTGGGAAGTTGCAGCGCTATTAAGATAAAGCAGTAGGACTGGAATTCATTTTCTCATACCTATTCCATTAACTATAGATCATATTCATTAAAAAAAATACATTCCATTTTTTTTCACAGATAAATGCCCAGGGTAGTTTATAGCATTTAAACACAAAATAACAATGTATAATAAAAATGACTTCCGGTTCCGGATCGCAGCACCTCTAGTTGTACGAAGAGACTCATCTCCTCGTCAGCTAGCTTCCCTCCGCCGGTAGACCCTTATGCGGGTCGAAAGTCGCCCTGGAGGGTGCGACTTCTGTCGAAGAGGCTTTGCTCGGCTGAAGAGGAGCGGCGGCTCCTCCAGCTGTCCGGGCCAACTCTGAGGGCCGACGGTGAAGAAGATCGGCCAGTAAAATGGCCGATCACCTAGCCGCTCCAAACCACAAGTCAAAGAACATCTAAGCTTTAAAAACCACCATGGTGAATCCGGGTGAGACTTTTTTTTTTTTGCTCCTCTCTTCATTCTATTTTGCTTTTTTTTTGCCTGTAAGAGCCCTGTTGGAATTATTTCCCTGGCTTGAAAAAGCAGCTTCTACATGTTTGGGAAGAAAGGCATTGAACAAAAGAATAGAACAAAATCTTAAAGACTACATTTTATTTTCACATGTTTTGGGGTACTGAAAAAATTCTTTCCTAAGAGCTGTACTATCATTTTATGCTGTTGGTTTTTTTTGAGCGTTATTATCATCTTATATTGGAAGAGTATTTCTTTCTCCACTTTTTCCTTAAAAAATAGAAAAAAGGAAAAAAATGGCGTTTGAAAAAGATTTTTTAGCTTAATGAGGACATCTATTGGTCAAAAGTTAATATTGTAATTGTTGACTATTTGGAGATGAGATGGTTTTGGCCTTCAAACTGTTTTTTAAGAGAAAGATAACTTGATGCAGCTGTGGGATTTCTGGGGGTGGATATTCTTCAACTGCTATTAGCTACAGCCTCCACCAAAAGGGAAAAAAAGGATTTCTCTTCAACTATTTTTGAAATAGAGCCTCACTCATATTTAAATTGTAAACTTATACTGGAAAAGATCTATGAGGCTAAAGAAGAAATATGTGCTACAATGAAAGAGTTTACTACAGAATTAAGAGCCAGAATCTCTCCCTTAAACTTCAAACTGACTCTCAGACTACACCTGACTATTCTATAAAACAGATTATAGACTTAACTGAGAATAAAAAGAAATTTATTTTGCCTTATAAGCAGTTCACTTATGGCTTTGAGGACCAGAAAAAGCAAAGACTGAGATTTGAACTGTTAAAGCAACGAGGCTTTATGGTTAAGAGAAACAGAGGGCCAATGCAGAGGCCAAGAGGGTTTTCACTGATTCAAATGATATTACAAGCAACAAAAAGAGACTTATCAGCTGGAAGGGAAGCTCTGCTATGGAAACCTGCCTGGCATAAGAAGAAGGCCAGAATAAGACTGAAAAGAAGTGAAATTTAAAATTTTATGTAATGGATTAAAGGCAATCTAGAATTATGGATTGATTTAAGGACTAAGATTATGAGCTAGAAGTAAGAGAAAAATGGGCGACTAATGGAAGATATATATTAAATTGACTAAGAATGTATTTTTGGACTGATAGGTTTATCTATATGAAAATTATTATGTAATGGAAGGAAGAAAATTGAAGAGATGTTTTAGATCTGGATTGAATTAATAACTAATTGAATGTTAATCTAATAAGATGATTTGTTTGTTTGATGCCCAATGGATTGAAATGATCTAAGGTTTGATATTATCTTGTCAGCTTAAAGAGATTGATTGATTGATGGATTAGATATGTATAGGATAGATCAATATTTTAGCTTAAAAAGGAGATATTTTTATGTAATGGATTAAAGGCAATCTAGAATTATGGACTGATTTAAGGACTAAGAAGGTGAGTTAGAAGTAAGAGAAAAATGGGTGATTAATGGAATATACATATTAAATTGATTAAGAATGTGTCTTTTAGAACAATAGGTTTATTTGTATGAAAATTATTATGTAATGTTGAGTTAATCTAATAAGATGATTTGTTTGTTTGATAACATGGATGTTATTAGTTATGATAATTAATTGGATGAAATTTGAATTCTGTCTAATGGATTGAAATGATTTAAGGTTTGATTTTACTCTGTCAGCTTAAAGAGATCGATCGATTGATTGATGGATTAGATATGTATAGGATAGATTAATATTTTATTTTAAATAAGGGATATTAATGGAAGAAGAAATAAATAAGATTTATGATAAAATTAAGGAACTAGAACATATTTGGAAGGGATACCTGAATTGATAATGTTTTTATTTAAAGTTAATTTGATTACGGTATTGTAAATTTATAAAGTTTTAAAAACAGGTCCAGGTTGAATAAATTTAAGCTAGAATTGGATTATTTTAAATAAATTATGCTATTTAAGGGAAAAAGAGAGGCAATACTTGATGTATTGATTGAATTATGTATATATGTTTTGTTTTTGGATGTTTGATTACCCTAGCATCACAGTGTGTCTTGAACACTTTGTCTTAAAAATGAAAAAACCAATAAAATTTGTTTAAAAAAAAACCAATGTATAATAAAAACAATGGGGGAAAAGCTTTCCCCCACTCCATATACAGATAATTTCCAAACTTAACAAATCACACTAAAATGATGCTTGAATAATAATTTTTAAGGCAGAAGAGAAGCAAATAAAGAGTATAATGAATTTCTTTTAGAAGAGTTTTGTAGTTTTTATGGATCCACTGGGAAGTATCCCTTAAGTATAGTGACTCACTACATAGACAGGAAGAAAACTATCTCTCACTGATAAAGCAATATTTATTTATTTACTTACTCAAGTTGCTATTTTAAACCACAATCAAGAAAAAAGGCAAGAAAAAGTAAAAGAAAAAAAACCGTATACAAACAGTGTAGGACTGAATAAAAGTTTTAAAGTGATACTAATTTAATGTTGTATATTAAAAATATCTTGTATCAAATTAAAATTTTAGAACCATTATTATTATTAACATCAATGCTTAGTAACTGACTAAAGCAGTCATGAATGATTAGGAATAAAGTACAAAAGTTTCTATCTTAATCCAAAAATTCTATCCTATTTAATAAATTAAATTTAAGCTAATATATTAAAACCTTGTGTTAGGAGAAATATAATAACCACAGAATTTAATTAAGAAGACATTCTGGAAACTATATGGAAAGAAAAATAGTCAAGAATTAGGTGTTCAAGGAATTTTTTGGCTAAACAAAAGAGAAAAATGGATCAAACAAAAAAGAAAAATGGATCATAATGAAGAAACTGAAAAATTTACGAGACATGGATATAAAATTATGTAAATACAATTTTTCACAAGGCATGAAGTAACATGAAGATATTTGGAATTCTTAAGCATATGGTATAGTGCAGTCTTAGATCGTTCTGATGATCACTTATAGAAAACCCCAAATAAATAATATCAGAAAGTGCTAAAAGCTTACCAAATCAAACCACAACTAGGAATACTGAATTAAAACAAATTGTAACTAGAATATACTTTTTTTTTCTTTCCAAATTAGGATTTTGTGTAAACTCAGGCACTATAGGTTTGTCAATAGTATTTTAATATTTAGTGTACAAATTCAGCTATTGTAGCTTATTCAATAAACAATTATTAAACAATGAAACAAACCAGGACTTTGTATGAACTTTTAAGTGCTTAACCAAAAACAGTACTTCAGAGAGGACAGCCGTGCATAAGCAGAGAATGCTTACTCTTCCTTTCATTTCAGATTCATATACTGCTCTATCAAAACACCAGAAACTGAGCTCAACGTAGAGGAGACTGTTCCTTTTTAATCTTAACATAAGAAAGCTGGTGGTAAAACAAAAACAAAAACATAGTGATCTACAATACAAAAAAAATCATTATCAAAGAGAATATAGTCATTATTAATTTGAAAAGTTATGTTAGGAGTTAAGAGCTCTATCGTCTCTTAGTAAAATTCTACCTACAAAGCAACAGCTCAGAAATTTTGATCTCCCTTTAAAATGAGGAGAAAAGTAGGGTTATTACTGAGTTTTGTTTGCTTTGCTTTCCTCTTCACATACTCTTTTGAACATGTTTATTGAAAAATAGCAGCAGGAAATCGCACATATTCTCAAGTTACTGTGCCACAAATGTGGTTTAGTGTCAAAGGCTTCAAAGGTTACAAACTGTTGGATAAACAGTTCAGTAGCATGCTCATTGAAAGGATGAATTAGAAATAAAATTCACCAAATTAAAAAGTTCACAATTTAAAAGCCTGGAGAAAGCCCCATTCACTAGTAATCACTTGTTACATCTGTTGCCAGCTAAGTAGGGTAAAGTGGAACAGGAGTTTCCTAGAAAATAAAGAGGAAAAATTGATGCCCCTGAACATTTTAATTCCTTCTAACAGTTTTCTCCTGTGCATCCATTTCTTGGTTCACAAAACACAAAAACTAGTAACATTTCTAATATCAAAAATCAGCATCCTTACCCCTCTGCTTACCAAATGCCCCTCCCATCATCGCCTTTAAGCCAGGAAAAATGCCTGACCATGGAATACATTAAGAAGCACTTGCTCTGAACAGATGTATGAGCACTGCCTCATTTTCTAAGATTGCTGGAAGGGCAAATTTAGTAATACATAGATCAGCCCAAGCAGCAATTGTACTTGTGCACAGAAAGAAACATTTTAGTCTGGTTACCCTTTGTGTTTTAACTACAAAGCTATATAGCTATTTCTATGTTGTATCGCAAGCATTTAAAACTCTTGAAATATTCACCAAATCAGAAGTGTTTTGAGTAACTACGGTACCTAACAACTTCGGAAATCTTTCTCTGAAGAATCACTTAAGCTATTAAGTTTCTGAGAAGTGGAGTACTTCCTATTTTAACAAATGAAAATAATTTATGATGCAAAGGAGGATAATGAAGAATTAGCATATTTTTACCTGCCCCAAATTTTTGAAATAAATCAGGCTGAAAATAAACAAAGAGAGACCTAAACTCTGTTGTGTTAATGAAGAGAGTTGGGCAATTCAAATTGTCAATGATGTAGTTCAAATAGAAAAAACCTGTTTCCATGTATCCTGTCTGTTGCTACATATGTAATGAAGCCTCAGCTATGTTGGGGAATTCTAGGAGTTGAAGTCCACAAATCTTAAAAGTTGCTAAGGGTAAGAAACACTGGTATATACAGTCCACCTTCCCTTAAGCTTCAATGCAAATATTATATTGTTATGCCCTCACATACAAGGTTTGACATAATTTCCATTGCTAGCTCTTGGACCATCACCACATAAAATAGAGAAGTTCCCCTTTCCAAGCCACTGAAAGTATGAAAGTCTCCAATTTCTGATAGAGGATTTGAACCTTCCACATCTGGAGAGTCCCTATAAAAAAACAAAAATTGGTTACAAAGTACTTCCTGGTAGTCAATGTAATTGAAATAAATCTTACAAAATTTTCACCCTTATCTTCCAATCTTCCTTTTGCTCTATTCTTTGATACCATCTACAAATGAACCCTTATACATAACATCCTGATTGATTGCTGTTCCCAGATCATTGTAGACGCATTCTACCTTTGCTTTGTTGTTACTGACAGATCACAAATACTTCCAGAACCCCATTGAGTATGTGCAAAAGTAAGCAGGAAACACAATGAGCAGTCTGTCTTTCCAATGAAAAAAAAAGAAAGCACCAAGACAGATATCTACGAATGTATTTTTCACCAATGCAAGAGCATAGAACAGTGGTGGCGAACCTATGGCACGCGTGCCAGAGGCGGCACTCAGAGCCCTCTCTGTGGGCACGTACGCTATGCCCCAGAGATGGCAACCATCCCTCTTCAAGCAGCCGCCCGCTAACTCGCCGAGGTCTCACATGGCCAGATGCATCCCAGCATGGCTGGTTTCTCTCCCCCCGTCCCATCCCTCCTGGCCTCGCATGCTCTCCTTTTCCTGGGCATGACCCACTGCATCACCTCCTCAGCTGTCGGCCGGTCGTCGAGCATAGAGGCAGCTTCTCTGAACTGCTGGCAGCGGGCTGCGGAACCCCAGATTGCGCCGGTTGAGGGGCCGGCAGGCTGTGGCTGCTGATGGACACCATCGGCCCGATGCACTCGCTGGCCTCTGTGTGCAGGGGCCAATGGTGTCAGGCAGCAGCCGCCCCGGCCCCTGCCTCACCTTGCCCTGCAACAATGGCACCTCTGCCCTGCCTTGCCTCCCCTCACCCCAGACGACGAGCCTCCTGCCCACTGTCCCACCCACCAGAGACCCCTGGATCTCCCCCAACCCTGTCTGGCCCCCACAGGAGTCCCTGCCCATGAGGAACATTGAGGTGACCATGCCCACCTTGGCCACACCCACCCATTCTGCCATGACCACCATAGCCACGCCCACCCACCTGGCACCCGGCGATAAATAAGTGGGTTTTGGGTTGCAGTTTGGGCACTCAGCTCTAAAAGGTTCGCCATCACTGGCATAGAAGCAAGAAAAAAAGCTGGGTTTCCCCAAACTACAGAGTAGTTGGTGGTTTTTAGTTTTTGTTGCTTTCAAAGTACCCTACTAGCATCCATCTAGTGCTGCATGATTGATAGGAACATGTTCTTAAGCAGACATGAGTCTAATTCTTCTGTAGTAAACCTCAACGACTTGCAATGAAAGTTAATAGAAGGCTGCATATCAGATGCAGAATAAAAATACAATTTACAGTTCTGGATAAGACTGACAGCTTGCACAATACAATGCTTATTCAATGTAAGTAAGATGAAATACAGTACATGTAGTCCTCAACTTATAACAGTTCATTTAGTGATCGTTCAAAGTTACAACAGCATTGAAAAAAGTGACTTATGACCATTTTCCACAGTTACGCCTGTTGCAGCATCTTCAAGGTCATGTGATCAAAATTCAGATGCATGGCATATGGTTCATATTTATGATGGTTGCAGGGTCCTGGGTTCATGTGATCATCTTTTGCAACTTTCTGACAAGCAAAGTCAATGGGAAAGCCAGATTCACTTAACAACTGTGTTAGCAACTTAACTGCAAAGATTCATTTAACAACTGTGGCAAGAAAGGTCATAAAACAGGGCAAAACTCACTTAACAAATGTCTCAGCAACATAAATTTTGGGCTCAGTTGTGGTTAAGTTGAGGACTACCTGTATAAGAAAAAACAGAGAGCAGGGAAAGTGAGATTTGCTAGGTTTATATTCTGCCTTTCAAAACTTCAAGGCACGATGTAGGAAACTTCATTTTATCCTATCAATTTGCTGGGATAAATTAGACAAAAATGAGTGATTGTCTAAAGTCACCAGTGAATTTCCACAGCTGAGGGTGGAACTTGTGGCTGGATTTCCCATCCAGTCCTTTAACCACTATTCCTCATAGCAAGGTTCCCCAAAGTGGTCAATATAGATTCCCTCCCCAACAATTGATGGGACTATGGATGGGACTATAGAGCTGTGGTGGCACAGTGGTTAGATTACAATATTGCAGGCTAATTCTGCTGATTGCCAAAGTTTGATTCCCATCTGTTCAAGGTTGACTCAGCCTTCCATCTTTCTGAGATTGGTAAAATGAGGCCCCAGATTTTTGGGGGCAATAGGCTGATTCTGTAAACTGCTTAGAGACAGCTCTAAAGCACTCTGAAGCGGTATATAAGTCTAAGGCAGACATGTCAAACACAAGGCCTGGGGGCCGGATGTGGCCCGTGAAGTGGTTTCATGTGGCCCATGAAGCCATCCTGGAAACAGTGAGGGAACGGCCCCTGCTGCCTTGGCCCTGGCCCAGGCCGGCCGGGAGCCAATGTACAATTCTGTGGTGGCCACCTATGCTGAAACACATTCAGTCTTAGCTCCACAAGGCCACCTAGAAACAGCAAGGAACCAGCCCCTGCCGTGTCGGCCCCGCCCCCTGGGTGCATGCTGGGGTGGTGTCACCCTTTGTGAGGAATGAAGAAATGCACCATGCCTTGGCGCTTGCCCCGTCCCACTCCTTTCTGCCAGAGACCCTCAGATCTGTCCCACTCCTGCCCAGGCCCCAAAGGCACCCTTGATGCCCACCCTGACCACGCCCACCCAGCAGGCCACACCCACTTCATCCACACCCACCCAGTAGGGCATGCCCACCCTGGCCACACCCACCCATCCCTCCCAGGGCAACCGCAATGCTGATGCGGCCCTCAATGAAATTGAGTTTGACATCCCTGGTTTAAGTGCTTTTGCTACCCAAGGAGTTGACATTATTTGTAGTGCTGTTAATTAAGTAGCATTCTTTATATTATTTCATCTTATGATTTATGATGAATGTATTTTTGTGATGATTATGATCATGATTTATCACTTGTTGCTTGTATGTACACTGAGAGCTTATGCACCGGAGACAAATTCCTTGTGTGTCCAATCACACTTGGCCAATAAAGAATTCTATATAATAAATGTTTGGGAGTCAATAAGCTGAAGACTTTGAGGAATCCTGCCTTACAGGAAAGATAAAGAATCCCAGTTTTATAAAGTAGCTCTAATGTGCTTCATTGAGAATTCACCCCAGTAGGAGGAGCGCAAAGAAATAACTCAATATTTCACTTCCTGGCACACAACCTGCATATTAACAACTCGTTTAGCGGTAGTACCCTTTTTTTAATAAGTGCCACGATGTTGCTAAAATAAAAGAGATAAACTTCGTGACCCTCCCACCCCGTGCATAAAACAGATACGAAAAGCCTTAAGCCATTTTCGTTCCCAAATACTAAGGTTTCCCCCGAGTTTTGCGCGGTTAAAACGAACGGCATTTGCGTATTAATGTTTCTCCATGGAGCACCGACAAAATTCGCCTGAATTAAGGAAAGTGGGGAGCTAAGGAATATCTGGGGCTACGGGGCATGCCTCTGGCACGACGGGCAACCCTGGCCGACGGGAAACACGAGGACTGTAGCGGCACCCTCCGTTCGCACGTTCAGATCCGGGAAAGCGCCCGGAGCCTCCTCCGTTATTTCTAACGGAACGTCTCCACGCCCACGTCCCGCCCGCCTCGCCTTTTAAACCCCGCCCCCTTTCGCCCGTAACGTTTCCCTGCTCCGCCTGCTCTGTGATTGGCCCAGCTTGCTCCTTCCCCGCCAAAGAGGGGGCCTCGCCTTCTTTCCTCTGAGCTCTCTCGGCTGGTGCGCCGCTGCTCTCAGTTCCGCACTCCGTGACCGGGCAAGCGATTGTTCTGGCTGGCGCGGGTCAGGCGGTGCCTCGGCGGGAGCAAAGGTGCTCCCTTCCTACGGTCGAGCGCCGGGGCGCCTCTGGGGACCGCCTGCCCCTCCTCTCGTCGGGGACCTGACAGCCAGCATTGGAGGCGCCAGCATGGCCAGTCCTAGAGAGAGCGGCGGCGGCGGCGGCGGCGGCGGCAGCAGTAGCCGCCCCAGGAGCTGACGAGTGTTTGCCCTCCATCACCCGTTCGCCGTCGGCCGCTTAACCACGGGTCGCCGTCGCCTGCCTCCATTCAGACCAGGGCTCCAGCCGAGTGGGAGTCGTGTTTTTGCGAAGAGGCGGCGGCCGTGGCGGCGGCAAGGGACTCGAGAAAACTTCCTGTCGCTGGGGAAGGACGACGAAGTTGCCCCCCCGGCAGCGGCTGCCCGAGACGACGGGCGCGGGCTAGTCCCGCTCCTAGCCCGCACTGAGTGGGGCGGCGGCGGGGGCGGCTGCCGCAGGGGGAGCCTTGCAAACGGGCCGCCCCGCGGTTGTCCCGCGGCCGTCGTCCTCCTCTAGCCGGAACTTATCGGCGGGGCTGTCATGCCAGCCGTCAGCCTGCTGCCGCTCTTCGGCAGCCCCGCGAGCCCGGGCGCTTTGGGGGGCTCCTTAGGCGGGGGGGCCTTGGGGGGCCCCGGAGGGCGAAAGGGGCCCGGCCCCAGCGGCGCGTTCCGGCTGACGGAAAAGTTCGTGCTGCTGTTGGTCTTCAGCGCCTTCATCACGCTTTGCTTCGGGGCCATCTTCTTCCTGCCGGACTCCCCCAAACTGTTCAGCAACGTCTTCTTCCACTCGACCACCCTCCAGCAGCCGCCGCCGCCGGGGCCGGGGCCACCCGCCCAGGGCGATGCGCACCTCCCGCCGCCGCCGGCGGGTGCGGGGAGTAGCAGCAGTTTCGGGGCCGGCGCGGCGGAGGAAGCGGCGGAGAACTTGGCCAAGATCCGTGAGGATCATGAGCGCGCTTTGCGAGAGGCGAAAGAGACGCTGCAAAAGCTGCCCGACGAGATCCGCAGGGAGATCCACCAGGACAAGGTGAAGCTCCTCCTGCAGGACAAGTTGGGCAGGGGAGAGACGGGGGCTCCCGGGTTGCCCGACCTGCCTTTCCGCAAACCTATCGGGGCCGTAGGAACGGAACCCAGCGATCCCGCCGTCCAGCAGAAAAGAGAAAAGATCAGAGAGGTGAGTAACTACTGCAAGCGCTGAAATATACAGCCCTTGTGATTTCTTTCTTTTTTTTTTTTCCCTCCCCACGACCTCTGGAGCGGTCGGTCACTTTTCTCTTTCTCCAAGGGTAAGTTGGTTTGTTTATTTGCACTCTTCTTAAAACCTTTTTCTTGCTATTCGCGACCTTCAAGACCTGCTTCCGCCGCTTGTTTGCAAGGGAATTAACAGCTATTGTGCTTAGGGTGCGGTCCTGTGATGGACACGACATCTTTTGACGTGAGCAGGAAACTTCTAATGCGGAATGGATGGGACACGTGTCGCTCTTGTAAAATTGACAACGTGGGCAGTCTTTGGAGAAAGCAAATTGTACCAACCCTGTTTCTCAAGTCCTTGATCCAAAGCTGAAACGTGGTGACAATTTACACTGATTTAGCTTTAATCTCTACAGTTGAGAAGCCAAGGCTAGAGAAGGTGTGATGGGGAGAATGGTGTCAAAGCCAGAAGAAGGGAAAGAAAGAAAATGTCTTGTGTTTTTACTTTAATTTTGCTATTAGAAACAACTACTGCTAGAAAGTTTTTTTGGGGGGGAAGAAACAATACAATACAGTATAATATGATAAAATATTTCTGTGATTGTCACTCAAGATTTCTATCCACAACTGTAACATTTAATGGATAATATGAGGGGGGGATTATTGAAAAACATAGCAGCTTTACAAACTAATTACATTTGCATACCAGTCTCTGAACCAAATTTGTTTAATATTCCAAGACAAAATTAAAGAACTTAAACCTTAACTACATGTTTTGAATTAACAGACTCATCTGTAACATGTTAACTGGTGGATATCATTAGTTAAGAAGATAAATATTGCTAAAAGTACAGTACTGTTTGACAACCAGTAGTGTCCATTTTCTAATGCTGTAAAGTTTAGAGTACTGTCCTAGTCATACCTTGGAATTCTTGGATGTCTTTCCCATAACTAATAGGTTCCTATCTGAAGTAAAAAGTGTGATATTGTTGGCCACCTTGAGTGAATTAGCGTGCTGGGGAAACAATGGTAGAATAGTCTTTTAAACTATTATTGGGAATTATACTGTACAGGTAAATCTCATGTTTGTTCATTGAGGGGGTACTAAAACCTTTAAAGCTATAAAGAGTTTTTAAAGCTTTATATGGAATAAAACACCAGCAAGTAAAGCAAGTTATGTAGCAGTGAATATGAAATGAACAGGTAGGTGTTTACAGGTAAGAAGAGTGATGAATACTGTAGAAATTATTTAGTGTGTCATAGAGCCCACAAAAAGACTATCCTGCACTTGCAATAACGTCTATTTAGTGCAAAAAGATCTAGTTAGCATGATACATTAAGCAATATATTCCATAAAATATTTGTGCAATTAAGTACCACTTTATTCATGCTAGGAGTCAAAAGTGCTGAAATAGAAGAATTGGATGAGCTCCCAGGAAGGTATATCTACTATCTAGAACAAATTGCTATGCAGAATCTGGCTTGTGCTATCTATAAAGCTATGTCATATGTGACAATTCAGGATATACTGTAGGGCATTTGACTTCTGATTTATAAGATACATGTTTTCTGAACTTTGGAATAGTAAATAGATCTGATAAAAATGTTCCAAAGGTTGCATGTAACATTAATGATGGATTACATGCATGCCTGCTCAAGTTTTTTTATTTGGGAAATTCAAGATAGTTAATCTCTACAGTTGGTTATATTTATGAGATTAAATTGTCCATTAAATCTGGAAAGTTTCAAATTAAAACTGCTACTGTTATCAGTGACTATTCCATGAATCTGATATTATAGAATTGTAATACTATACCTGTGCTGCATATTTATATGATAAAGAGCATTTTTCGGGCATTTCTGTCACCATCAGTGAAAGATGTTAAAGCTGTCTTCAAAGCTTTTAGAGTCATTTTCAAAGAAGTTGATGAAATTGTATATGTTGTGTTCAAGAATTTCTGCCTAGAAATTTTTTATCTCTTAGAACAGATTTTCAGAGTAGTGTAGCCTTCTTCATTTAGCTCTTTATCTCAGGAATATGCAGTACTACATTGTACATTCTAAAATGCTACCATCATACTCTGTAGACATGTGGCCACTGTGAAGTTTACAAAAAGTAAAAACCATAAAAGAAAAAGATGCAGCTGCTCTGTGGATGTGCATTTTAATTATAGGTGAAAATACTGCATATTGATTTATAATATAGTCTAGAATCCTATCTGTAAAATTACAGTAGCAGGAGATTCCCCAAGTGTAAGAAAACAGTTCATTTGTTAGTTGTTACCTGGTAAGAAGCACAACTTATAAACAGAGGTATGCATAATTTGAGCCCTCATTGAATTTCATGAGGTCTCTTAATGAAGCTGGAAGAAGATATTATGTGACTTGTGGGGCAGTAAATTTTTATTGTTGCTCTAGGGACAGGCAAAAAAAAAGAGCCTGAAGAAAATCTGTGCAGACTGTTGAAGGAATAAAAACATTTTTAAATCAAATCTCAGAACATTGTGTTGCCATTTCAGCTGGTTTTTGTGGTCCTTCTACTGTTCATCAGGGGTTCCCAACCAGGGGTGCTCGCACAGACGATATTCCAGGGGGTGTAAAAACTTGGTTTTTCAAAATTATAGTGTATATGCATAATTTGTTGCCATTATTTCAAACTTTTGTAAGAGATGCGAGAATATGCGGTGCGGGGAATAGAAAAGGTTGGGAACCACTGGAGTAGATGAACACAAATGTAGATCTTCATGCATGTGCTGTCATCTACTGCAGAATGTTTTGCTTGTTCAACAAGTTCAACATTTTGTCATGAAGGCTTTCATTTTCTTGTTGTCAGCATATTTTCCACCGGAAAAAAAATGTAAACTGTATTTAAGCAGTTATCTAGCTTGAGTTCTCTTTAAGTGTAATCTCATGCAAAATCCTGAATAAGTGAACAAAAAGATAATCTCAACTTCAGCATTTTTGATGTCTTATGTCCTTGAAGTTTCCTTTACTTTTTTGTTAGTTTTAGGGAAGTAATTTACACTGCTTTCTTTTGCATGGGGAAGGGAGTTTTTTGTACTCAGGAGTTGACTGTTGTAGAAGTTGAAAAAGTCCCAGGTATTCATCATAGACTGTAAAGGTCTATAAAATTTCCAAATCAGAGAAAAATACTTTTAAATGTTCTTCATCAATCTAAAGTCACTTTGTTACAATATGATTTCTATCTGAATAACAATGAAAACTAGTTTTAATGGATTAATTGGAAAGAGGGTTTGTCCATTATTCTCCACAGGGTTGTCAATTGAAAAGCATGTCATTACAGCAATCCAGATAACTTCATTTGTGTTACCTGTGTCTGCATGATATCAACATATATTATGTCAAGAATATCATTTCCATAATGCAGTTATATAAAATGATGTACACTGCTGCAGAATTTCATTCATTGCATTGACATCTGGAAAATGGACGTTGCAGTGATTTTGTTTGGCCAGATTATCCTGTGTGTAATTGATCTACAGATTTAGTAGCATAATTGGATAAGTGATTTTGCAACAGCTAGAGTATAAAGCATTCAGGTTATAAAAAGGCTTCCCCACTTGTTTATGTATCTGACATAAAGTTTTTCTTCCTATGTAAATTACTACTTTATTTAAAAGTTGCCTTAAGTTCTGGTGATCAGTGTAGTATTCTGCAGACAAAAATATCTTATATTGAAATCTAGAACTAAGTATTTAGCTTTAGGACATTATCTATCTAAAGCAGTGGTTCTCAACCTATGGGTCGCGACCCCATTTGGGGTCGATTGACCATTTCATGGGGGTCGCCAAGCAAGGCTGTCCGCCATTTTTTCCCCCTTTTCCGGCGGGTGCCTTACCTCCCTTGAGCTGGGCCAGCTGGTGGTCCGCCTGCTCCATCTCTGCCGCTTGCCAGCTACGCCTCGGCTGGCGCAGGGGGCGGAACCACGCATGCGTAGCACTTCCGGGCAGGGAAAGTCCTCGACTTACAACCGGTTGGGTAGTCCTCGACTTACGACCGGTTTAGTCCTCGACTTACGACCGGTTTAGTCCTCGACTTACGACCGGTTTAGTCCTCGACTTACGACCGGTTGGGGGTCGCGGCATTAAAAAGGTTGAGAACCACTGATCTAAAGGGAGGGTATTCCATTAATATAGGCTCCTTTAACTTTCAGCTTTCTACCATGGCAGGGTTCTTTTTTATGATTCAGTGGTAAAAGTAACTTTTTTCCAGATTTTGAATACATTTCACTAGTACTGCTTCCTGCTGGTTTTCTTTCTTTCACTAGTACTGCTTCCTGCTGGTTTAATTTTTGGTAACGTCTCTTTGAAATATATAATACAAGCATATTGCAATCTTGAACACAATCATAATAAAGCTATATGATACAGTCTTATTCTGCTCATGTAAACTTTGAAAATCTCACTTGTTCAGCAAAGCTTTTTAGAAAGGATGCATTGAATATACAGTAATTGAAGAATATTTTAGAGTACACTTCTTAGTAGTGCTAGCTGAGACAAAAAATATTTTTGGGCATTTCTTCAAGAACATAAAATGTTATTTTGATGTACAGTCGTACCAGAATTGTTAACTTATTAAAGCTGATAGTTCTTTTTTTTTTTTAATTATAAAAACAAAATAAAACTCCTTAAGTTTGCTTTCTAAAGGCTATTGTTTGGGCTACAGTTTTATAAGGTTGCTAAGGCTATGAAATTAATAGGGCTGTGCAGAACCATGGGGGACGCTTAAGTCATGGCAAAACTGCAGGTGAGAGGGTTAGTTTTCAAAACTTTGTGGCAGATCTCTTTGAATGAAAATTCAGAGCAGCCTTATGAAAACCTTCCAGCCCAGGTTATCTGTTTATGTATCAGTTTACCAAATAAATAAATAAATAAATGTATATGGGCAAGTGCAATGAACGTTGCTGCTGACACTGCCAGTTTGTCCCTGAAGTGAAGCAGCTTACCTCATTGCAGTCCCAGCCAATTCTCCCAGTGATTTGTACAGCCGTAGCATAAATGCCATAGCATTTGGAGTCTTTAAAAAGAAGCTAATCTAATCTTGACAAAATAATAGCAAAAAGAATTTAAACTCCAGTAACACAGTATTTTAAATTTCAAAATAGGATGTTTTATTATCAGAGCAAAATGAATTCTACATGTTTTGGCCTGATTTGATATTGCCATGTGATAAGGAAATTACATTTCCATTTGACTAAGCCATCCCTCCCCCCCCCCAAAAAAACCATTAAAAATAATGTAGATACTTGACACCCTCCTTTTTAACTATGTGAATCTGTAGAAACACAAATTTGTCAGGGAAAGTGCAGTAGAATGGCATCAAATACTTCATCACTCTAATAGTTCTTTGTTCTCCCAAGATATATATAATCATATGGATAACTGGGTAAAACCAAAGACCTCTAGAGTGATTGATGTTTATTTTTGCATATGCAGAAGTAGGATTGACTTTTCTCTTCTTTCCAGTTGTTTTTCCTTACCTGTGCTAGAAACAGATTGTGTAGTGGTCTAGAACTAGAAAACAGTATTGCTGTTGTTGTTTCTGTCTTAAAGTTATTGTTGACTCCTGGCAACTGCCTGGACCAATGCCTGCAGTTTTCTTGGCAAGATTTTTAAAAGTGGCATACCATTGCCTTCTTTCTAGGGCAGAGAGAGTAGAAATGGCCTAAAGCCGTGGTGGTGAACCTATGGCATGTGTGCCACAGGTGGCACACAGATCCCTCTCTGTGGGCACGCGTGCCATCATTCCAGTCCTAGCCTTCAGCTGGGTTTTATAAAACCTTTTCGCTTTAGGCCTCCGCCGCCATGTGCAAAAAAAATAATAATCAATTTCAACTTTTCATGGGAAAAAAAAAGATCTCACAAAGTTGGAATTGATTGATTGAACTTTTTAGTCCCACCAAGTCTGCCGTTACCACCCCAGCCATCCCCACCCAATTGGCCACACCCACTCAATGGGCTACGCCCCCCGGCACCCAATGATACATAAGTGGGTTTTGGCTTGCGGTTTGGGCACTCGGTCTCTAAAAGGTTCGCCATCACTGGCCTTAAAGTCACCCAGCTGGCTTCTTGTCTAAGGCAGGACTAGAATTCATAGTCTCCCCATTTCTAGCCTGGTGCTTTAACTACTATATCAGACTGAATCTCGTAATACAGTTTAGGATGATGCTTTTTTAGGAGCTACGTAAAATTACTTCTAAACATATTTTAGACAAGAGTTGAACCAAGTAAACCACTTAATTATTAGAAATAAAATATCACAAGGTTATTGACAATGACATCATATTTCATTGACTAAACTTCATCTGCAGACATGTTTAAGTATTTTATAATATATTTCATTAGCTCTGGCATTGCTAACTGCTGAACAATTATTAAAATACAGCTTTTCCAGAGCTGCTGTATAAAAGGAAGAGTTAGGCTTGCTTACATGGTTCTTGTTCTCCACCCATCTGCAGCTTTGAGAAATGCAGTGCATGTATAAGTTTACAAGATTAAAAGTAAAATGTCAACATTATTATCATTGTTAAGCAATTGTTAACACATTTATAATAGTGGTTTATCTATGAAATTTATATAATATTTTGTATAATATTCAGACTCAAATTGCTAAAATAATTGAGTAACTTTAAAGCCTTGCTTAATTATAATAGTTTGCAGGAAACATTAAAACCATAACAGAATAATCCAAAAATCAAATTCATAAAATACTTCTTTACCAAGCACAAGAACCTTAGTTTTCATTCAGAAATGAGAACTTTAGTTCATTGCTACATTATATTTTCCCAACTGTAAAATAGTTTCAATGTTCTGTCTCTTGCTGTCAATGTATTAATATCTTTATACTTCAAGAAGAAACTATCTTACTTACTTCCTTTTCTTGACAATGCAACAGCAGATGTACCCAAGTCAGCAACTACCCACAGTTTACACATATTTGTTTCCACAAAATATTTCTATATAAATCATCATTGAGTTGGTATTGACTTTGAAGACCTATCAGTCATAACTGTATGTACTTGTCATACTATTCTTTTCTGAGATAAACAACATAATACACAGTCCAGAAAAAGAATAAAATAGGCAACATTATTCAGTATACTCACCTGCATCATATTTCCAAATTTTGCTCATTGCTATCATTTTTCAGACTACTGCTATAAACCTCTAAACTGATCTGCCTGTGGTTTTTGTATCTAATCTTATTCTATGACAATGATAGCATTGTTGGGAGAGAAGCAGTCTTCATAAATATGTTTAACTTCATAAGTATAAGGAACCCACATTTGTATTTTAATATTTCTCCTGAGATGCCATCTACACCTGCAACTTTTTCTACATTCATGACTTCAGTTTTTTTCTTGGACATTATCATTTATAGAATGTGTTTCAGTTCCATTCTTCAACATATATTTATTAGTCCTATGCAGGTCTCTAAAATATACCTCCAGTCTATCTTACTTAAGCTTTATTTCAAATAATTTAACCATTTTTGTTTTATTTCTCTTCATTTTGCCTTATTAACCCACTTTCAAAATCCCTTTTTCCCATCAAATTCTGCATTTTTGTCTCTATTTTAATCATTTTGTACTTGTCTATAGCCATATGTTTCTGTAGTTAATAAAACATTTATTTACATGTGTTTTTTTCTAATCCTTAGCCTGTATATTCTACTTTTACTCGTTTCCTTTATTTTTTTTATAAGTGGGGGAAGCTTTTGTAAAAAGCTTTCCCAGTTATCTGAGATGTGTTGTGATGTGTGTGTAAAGCTATTTTTCTTTCTCATTTTATAAATCCGTGTTCTTTACCACACACACCTTATACATTCCCAGCCTCATTCTTTATATGCCATGGTCATCAACAGATGGCCCTATGAATATTAAACTCCACTATCCGTCATTCCTCTGGTCAGCCAAGATTTTGACATATTTCTTCTCTCGACTCTTCCACACAGGAGGAGGAAAGCTAAGAAAACTAAATAGCATCATGCAGTTGTCACTTTTGTTGTTGTTATTCTGCAGCCACAGTCTCCTTTGTTTCTCTGTAAATAATTCTGAACCACTGTTATTGGTTCCCAGCTTTGGTCCTAACTTGTTAAAAGAAGCAAATCCGAGTAGTGATAATAAACAAACCATGGGCAGAGCCATCTGGATTAATTACTCATAACCCACTGGGAAGCAGAGTCAAGTGAAACTGATTGAGTAGTATATAACAGCATGCTTTTTATTCCCGGGTAATCTAGAATCCTGTTCAACTGTTTGTGGAAACACTACCATTATCACTCCCTTGTTAATAAACATGAAATAGTATTATATGGTTGTATGTTAATAAATGTGATATAGCATTATATGGTGGTACACGTACATTTTTAACCCAAAATGTTTTCTATTAACCACCACTTTTGGAGTATTAGGTTAATTGTATTCTTCTATAGGGAATATGCACAAACCTAGCATGGATTAAAATTTATCTTCTTCCATTCCATACAATACTGAGATATTTTTTTGGGGTGCCCAGACTCGGGAATCCTAACTACGCATGTATAATTGGGCCTTCTATTTTTGATAGTGCATACACTGCTATCTGCAATAAGAATGGAACAAGAAAGAAAAAACCAAAAAAAATTGATTTTTATGATATTTATTCATATGGATTTTTACATTTTACATCCATGTTTTTTTTAATATTGCTTTTTTATCTCATTGTGCCCTACCCTGAGTTGCTTTGGGTGAGATAGATGGCTGTATAAATTTGAATAATAAATATGTCAGCCCAAGCTGTCCTTCTGCTCTATACCAGTTATAAGGCAAAGGGCCTTTTCAGCACATTTTTGCTGCGTGCATTAAAAAAAAGAGTTAATCCTTTTATTGCTATATTGATTAGGTCAGGACCTGCGGCACAAATGAACAGAGTGTTATAAAAAGTTGGATTGTTACTAGATGGGATTCTTTGCGTTGCCAGGAAAAGATCAGATATGGATAACCAGATAAAGTATTCCTCTATTGATTTCCTTAAACTAGTGGCCTTTCTGTTATTTAACAGCTGTTGAATTATATAGCTTTACCTCTTTGGATCAATGAAGACAATAACGTTAGAAAGTCATTTGATCCATTTTTTTCTAATGGCACATATCTAATATGCACACATGCACACTATTTGATTTGAGTACAGTGTACTCAAGTACATTGAGTACTTGATAAAAAAAAACCAGTAACTTCTAATAAAAGTAAAACTTGTCTCCATTGATCCTTATGCAACAACAGCCCCAATATAACAGTGCTAATATCATGGGGTAGGTTTCCTGGGAATTTTCTAAACTTTCAGCAAGTTCAATGGATTGGCTTTCGATTTTATCTTCCTTTACAACAGTGTTTCTCAACCTTGACAATTTTAAGGCATGTGGACTTCAACTCCCAGAATTCCACATTGCTGGCTGTGGAATTCTGGGAGTTGAAGTCCACATGCCTTAAAATTGTCAAGGTTGAGAAACACTGCTTTACAACTTCCACCAGATGAAATGGCTGCTGTTGGCCAGCTGTTGAGGGAACAGCCTGTTGGGCTTAGTTTTTTCTCTTTTTTTCTTATTTTTGTCAGTACTGGTAGAATGTTCCTGCTTCCTTTCCCATCATCTTCTACCCTTCAATGGCTGAAATTTAATCCCTGCAGCAAAAGGAGATCTGGGAAAAAGAAGTAGACGATTTTGCTTCAGGTTATCTTTAAGAAATAAGGAAATGTTTTAGACAGAAACTGCATTTACATTTTAATTTCTTTGGTCTGTGCATGTTCTTGTACAATGATGCCCTTGTACCTCTAACCATCTACTGAGTGTCCTGATTACAGTAACATATAAACTGCATCAAGTAAGCAGGTAAATAATAAGCAAGTCAGCAATATTATATATACTTTAGTCTTTTATGCACATGCGAGGTTTGCGTGAAGACACTTTTTGCTTCCAAATCACTTGTAACAATTTTTCCTGAGAAATTCTTAGAGGCCAGTAAAACTCAGAACCTGTGGTGGAAAGTGCAGTTGGAGAAGGAGTTGGGGGGGAATCTCAGCAATCACACTGTGGCTTCTCAGGAAGGAGATAGCACGCATTCAAGAGAGCAGTCCAAGATAAGAGAGGAGGAGAAGGCTCAGAGTAGTCACACCCTAGAATCTCCCAGGGTATATCTATTAAAGTTAGAAAGCTATAGCTTTAGCCTGACAAGATTCTATTAGTAAGGTGACCAACTTTTTTACAATGAAAAGGAGGACACAAATAAATTGAAGAAAAAAAATATCGTACATAAAAGAAACATTTTATTCATTGCAATAATAATACAGAATACACTATAATATGATAAATGCAGAGTGGGCCCCGCGGCTCCCAAAGCACCAGCTGCGCAGGCCCAGGGGGCAGCTCGCCATCGACACACCCCGCCTGCAGCCATCCCGCCAGCACCACCGCCCACCCTGTGCAGCCCCGTGTAGAGCGGGCCCCACGGCTCCCACAGCACGGGGGACAGCCGGCCGCTGCTGCCCCCCACACCCCTGCCCGCAGCAGCCCCGCCACCCCTGCCTCTTGCGCCCGCAGCCATTATTGCCCTAGCGGGACTGAAGATCAAGAGAAACTTACCGTGGCATCGCTGCTCCAGTCTCCTCCAGGTATCTTCGGGACTAACTAGGAGATGGTGTAGTTGGGTAGCAGGGAGGGGTGCAAAGTTCCTGCCAATTCATCTTCGCTGCAGACAACTTGTATGTGCAAAGTTTGCCAGCTGTGCTCAGCAGCAATTTGGCGCGCTCAGCAGCAATTCCTATTGGCTTTCGAAAGCCAATAGGGGGAGTAGCACAGCTCATGTAAAAGTTGGAAAAAAAACATCAAAAAATGGAGCCGGAATGCCGTTCTGAGCGTTCTATGAGAAAAAAAAAGCCCTGCAGATTAGTCTTCAAATATCGAAAAGGAGGACATGTAGGAGGACACTTTTCGAGGGAGGACCGAACTTATAAAAGGAGGACTGTCCTCCCTAAAGGAGGACGGTTGGTCACCTTAACTATTAGGTGTAAATATATATATATATAAAGAATAGGGTTCAATTGGATTTGGGCTTAGGCCTGACAGAAAATGATGGAATTTTAACAGCCCAGTGCTACCTTATGATCTTTGGATTTTTGTTCCTATTGTTAAGCCAATTTTCCAGCTGCTGTATATTGTAAATTGGTTCAGCTCTATATTTTCGGTCCTGCATATTTACAACTGTGTAAGTTTTAAAAGTTAAGTGTCTTTGCAGTTCTTTTTTTTTCCCTAGTAAAATTTGATCTTTATTGCCCTCTTGTGAGATTGGGAGTGGGAGAAAAGCTGATATGTCTACTTTGCACTTCTCAATGCTATATGATAAGGAGGCAATGCTGTAGCAACTATTTCATTATTTCTCTCTTATCTTCCAACTAATCAGAAAAACACTGGTTAATAGAGAGGACACTAGGGAGTGTCCCCTTGGAAGATGGGTGATAAAATGGCTGCCAAGCTGCTACTTCTAAGAAGGAGGCAGGGCCACAATAAGGATCCCTCAGAGAGTTGATTTGTATTCTCTTATTTTCATGGATTTTTTTTAAAGTCTATTTCAGACAAGTTTAATTTGGATCCCAGGAGGATGCCATTAATAACTTAAACAGTGTTATTTATTAGAGCAACAAACAAAACTTAGAAAAACTGGAGTAAATAACCACACATCCACACAAATACTTCATAATTCTAGCATTTGGCAAAGCAATAAAGGCACACATCTGCAATATATTTAAGTGTTCTGGAGATTACCGTTTGCATGAAGAATGAGCAGTGATAATATGCCTGCAGCTTGTTTAATGTTGGCAAATCCTCCTTCCTTTTTTTTCCTAATCTCCATTTAGCTGTGGTTTATTCTTCATTGTGAAAAAGACAAAAGCTGTGTTTGTGTTATTAGAGCCAAGCTGAAATGTGCCTCCTTTACAGTTAGTTCACCTGTGAAAAGCAACCTGACAATTATTCAAAAAGCAGAATGCTGCAGAACACTGTGCCTCTACCTGCAGAACGCTGTCCCTCTACCTGCTTGCGCTCTCTCTCTCTCTCTCTCTCTCTCTCTCTCTCTCTCTCTCTCTCTCTCTCTCTCTCTCTTTCTCTCTCTTTCTCTCTCTCACGCACACCCACACACACACACACACACACACACACACACGCATCTCTACCTCCCACAGAGCTTTTGGGTGGCAGTAACAACCCATGATGCTTGCCTTCATGTATAGGATTGACTGTTGCTACTGTTACATTATTATTAAAAAGTGCCTCCCTTGAAGAAGGGATATGGGGGTTAATGCCATTAAGCACAAGTAAAGATAATTCAGAGATAAGGAAAATGCTTTCTATTTTGATTAAAAAGTATTCTGCTCGTCTTTGAATTAACTTCTGTGATGTCATTATACAGTCACAATTTGGTATGATACTTTGCTGACATTAATGATGCTGTAATTTTAGTATGTCTTTATTACAAAGGTTCTTCAGATTTGGACTAATTCTTTTTTAATAGCATAAATATTTATCTTCAAATATTCACTGTAGATTAATTATGTTGCCTCAAGTGTCCTTCTGTTTTGGGGTTTCTGCTTTATTTTTGCAAACTTATTTTGAACTTAATTCTTACGACTAACAATGATGAATTTCAGTAATAGCATTTCAGATATATGCATTCACCATTCGCCATACTTATTTTTGGGTGTAGTGCCTTTAATGTTTTGTATAGCCCTTAATAGCCCATGTGGCATCATTTAACAGACCTTGATTGTTCTAAAATAGCTGAGCAGGTTTAGTACTTACTTGGGAGACTATCAGGGAATCATAGGTTGGTAAGATAGACCGGAAGGCAAAAAAGCTTCCCAGAAATAATAACATCTGCAGTCACCTGGTGATAGTATATAATTAAGAAACTTGACTTTCCCTTATTCCATAATCATTCATGAAAGAAAGAGTAATATACCTCTTCTAAAACTTTTGTATATTCTGTGAAAGACATTCTTATTGAAATAAGATAATAGGTGGAATTCAGCAATATATTGCTTTTAATCAGCAGAACAAAATAAAGGCAACTTTCCCTCCCCAGTACAGTACAGCCTCAAATCCTGTCCTAAAAAAATAATTCCAACCTCTTTGGTAGGATTTTAACATTTCATTGGATAATGATTGTAGAGCAGACATGTCAAACTCGTGACGTCGCGGAACGTATCGAGACAGTTTTGCCATTGCCGGCAATGGGGTGGGCACAGCTTCCAGATGACGCGTCCACCCGTGGGCCGGCAGTTTGACACCCCTGTTGTAGAGGGAAAAAGCATCCCATTAAATGTAGTCTTTATTTAGAGGCTGCTTCATTTAGCAGTTGTCCCGTTTAACAACTGTTTGCAGTTATGACAATGATGGAAAAGTAATTTTATGAACAATCCTCACATTTACAATCTTTGCCTGTGATCCACAGACACTGGGGGGGAGCACGATGTCATCACATGGGGTCCGCAAAGGTTTGAAAAAAAATATGATTTTAATCTTGAGTTAAGTCTTGGGAGTCCATGACCACAAAAGGTATTTAAAGGGGTTCATGATGAAGAAACCACTGCCTTATGACATTGTAAGGTATGACTGGTGGGAACTGCACAATGTGATGTAAGGGATATGAGAGTTCAAGAGTTCTACAAGATTTATTCTGGTTCCAAACACTTACAATATGTTAGAAACACAAATCATTTGTCTAAAACCTAACTAGAAATAGTGAAGATATGGTTCTTGTCAGTTTGAAATAAATCCTATATCAGCTCTTCTTGCTCCTAAACTACTATTGAGTGGCAAGCAAGGAATGGCCATAAATTTGCAGTTTAAGTATTGAGAAGACATTGGACTTGGCACTTACTGAGATAATTGCAGTGGCTTGTTTGGTCTGTAAGACTCTCTTCTGTTCATTAGAACAGATAATAAAATAACTTTTTGGTTCCCTTGAAAGCTACTTGATGGCACGTAATCAGTCAATAGACTAAAATTGCAAATAATTTTATGCACAAAACCTCAGTGAAAGGCAGAATAATTCAACAGGCTAAAGAAATGCACAATAAATAACCAGCTATAAAAGCAGTACAAAAGAGAGATTTTGGTTCTTATTTTCTGAAGAGTTAATTAAGATTGAATCCATTTGCATTTTTAAATCAAGTGGAAACGAGAAAATTAGCTTATAGTTCACAATTTTAAATGGACGATCTCCTCAAAGGTCATCTCCAGAATAGTTGCTGGGGTGTGACTAGACTGCTTCAAATTATCTTTGGCAGGCTGTGTAAGCAGAATTTGTAAAGGAATATAAGCTAGGTTCTAGGAAATGAGCCACTGAGCCTGTAAATGGGAAGAGTAAATGGGAATTGCAGGTCAACTTCAGCAGGCAACTTTAAAGGGAATAGTACAAATGTAAAATTGAAAATGACCAGAAGAATCACCTTAAACCAGCTTCCAGCAGTTTGCACACACGCCAATTAAGATATTCACAAGAAATGGCTGATTAGCCTCCTTTAAAAGCCTGCAGAATTGGAAAATCCACAATCTCCTTAAGTAGACTGCCTATTGTGGCACAAATCATTGATTGTCAGAACATTTTGGCTTATAATTCAACTAAATTTTGACAATTGCTGCTTATACCCAGTGTTTCTGGTTCTAGTTGCTGTGGGCTCTTGAAAACATGAATTCGAGCTGGAATTCTGAGTTGAAAACAAGACAAAATAAAAACTGGCTGCTCTTGATTGCTTGAGGGGAGGGGGAAAGGGGAAAAATGAACGGAACTTGTGGTCACACCTGCACGGCAGTATGTTTGGGTTTCCGCCTGAGAACATCCTGGTATATATAAATAACAATTATACGATTGTGACACTCATTCCAAAAATGTATATATAACAGGGGAGTGGAGCAACAAGCAACCATATTTCAGTTGAAAGATTAGATCACGGAAAGAACTAAAAAAACCAACAGTGAAAAGAACAGTAAGGCAAAGAAGCAAGCCTGGTGAATAAGAACAATACAGTAATGGATACAAGAGATGTAGAAGATATTCTGCCACACAGGAACCCAGAAACAGAAGAAAATACTGTAAAACTTTGTGAAGGTTCTTTGCTCTCCAAGGACTTGGACATGTCATCATAGTGTAATAAATATATAGAGAATTACTTTATTACAAAACACATCTTCCCCAAATTACAGGGTTATCTCCACACTTCTAGGCTTTGCAAGGTGATGTTGTCACATGAATATGTCTTCGGTCCTTTAATACTTAGTCTTTTAATACTCAGTTCAAACTAAAGTCTCAAAGTCTTTAAAGTAACATACAGCTTTTGCCTTTCTCCAAACATTCTTGTACGAGTTGGGATGAGGTGCTGTTTCACTGTTGTTGCTTCTTTTCTTATTGCTGCCAAGCTCCAGGAAGGACTCCTACCAGGATAGGCTGTTCAGCATAGCTTATGGTCCCAGCAGGTGAATGAAACTCCTCTTGCCTGCTTGCCTCTGGCCCATCTATAGATATCGCCTCCACTTCCTTGTCTAGGCTTTGTGCGTTTACTGGGTGGGGAAAGCTGCCCTTGGAGGGTCTGCACATCCTTGAAAACACCAGGGTATAAGTGTATGAGTGCATGTCTGAATGGATGAGGGTAGTGCAGGGAAAGTGTTTCTACCTGGCTGCAGCTGCTTTTTCCAAAGCATAGGCAGCAATCCCAACTTCACTCCCTCTGCTAAGACTTCTGAGCAGAAAGGAAAAAAAAATACACTGCAGAACAGGAGACAAATTAACAAATCCACAAGGGGCAGAAAGGATGCAATTGTTCCTTGCAAACTGGGTAGGAAAATAGGTATGCAAGATGGTGACTCACTAGCACAAATGTGTCCAAAGTGAAACCAGAGGCTTAATATATATTCTCAGGTAGGAGCAAAGGTTATACAGCAATTTAATGCAGTGGTTAAGGCATCAAGCTAGAGACCAGGAGACCAAGGCATGAAGCCAACTGGGTGACCATGGGCCACTCTCTCTTTCAGCCCTAGGAAGGAACAATGGCAAAACATTTCTTAAAATCTTGCCAAGAAAACTGCAGAAATACGTCCAGGCAGTTGCCAGCAGCCAGCACTGACTTTTGACCTTAACCTGTATTAGCATTGTAGTCTCCTGGCTAACATGACATTGCCTTGTGCTAAATAAATAAGCACTGACTTGAAGGCATTAAAAAAAGGACCAAGGATCAGGGATGTCTGAACCCCTCCCAAATCATACCAAAGCCACTGATGGTTTTTCAAATGTGCAGCATTAGGGGGGGGAAAGTGTTTCACAGTGCATGGGAACAGGAACAAAGCATCTCTTATCAGATTGCTAAAGCAGCCATGTCTTTTCAGAAGCGAATGTGCTCTGAAAGCTGTTCCCAGATGGTTTGTCTTTACTTTGTAAAGAGAAAAAGAAAGATACATGGTCCATAGACTAGCCAGCCTGCCATCAATACAAAAGAAAGCGATTCTTATTTCTGGTGAAAAGATTCTTTTGGTCAAAAAGGATACTGGACGTTTTGCTTTGTCCTCCCCACTCTCACCTCCAATCTCAGTTATGATATCTAGTTTTTGGGCTCTGCACTTTAAGGATACAGTGAAACTTAAACCAGGGGGAAAGAAACTGGGTCTGTCTACCATTGAAAAAAAGAAAACTGAAAGGCCATATGCTGACACTATTCAAATATGCAAATGGGTATAATCCCAAAGATTGTTCTGTATCATCCCAGAATACTAAGACACAAAAAAATGGATCCTCGCTACATGATTGCAATTTCTATCAGAACATTAAAAAAAACTCCTAATCATAAGAGCCATTTGACAGGAGGATCCATTATACACCAAAATGATTGTCTGCCTTTCATTAGTACATGAGTATATTCATGTAGAGGCTAGGCAGACATCTGATCTAGAGAATCAGATGTTCGGATTGGTTTAATTTGAATTTCTGTACTCAGCAGGACAGTCAAGTTTAATAATCTAGCTGAATATTTCTGATTCTGTCACTCTAGGTAATTAGTTCTTCAGTCAAACACTTCACTTAGATGTTTCATTCAAATACATTTCTTAAATGAGACGTTGCGGAGTATTCTTGAAATCCAGCAACAGTATAATATTTCTGACTAGCTGATTTTGTACTGGAATATTTTATCTGAATCCAAACTTTTACTGCAGAATGACTTAACAGAGTGCATACATTGCCAATTTTAAATATAATATGCATACCGTTTTCCATCCAGATTCAAGCAGAAGCAGGAAATGATATATATGAGTTGAATATAGCCAAACTTTCTCTCAAACACAGGTTAATAGACTTTAAAGAATATATAAGCATGGAAGATTTGGTTTGATTTATGGAAATAACCTTATCTAGCATCTTTCTGAGAAAACATTTTTTTAAAAAAAAAAACTACTTTGGTACTCCATTAAAGTTGCTTTCTCCTAAGTTGGAAATCAATTTAATAAGCTTGAATTAGAATGCCAGAGTGTTTTGGAGAATAGTACCTGATCACTTAGCTGATTCACTTCTCAGATTATTTTGTTAATTCAGTATTCCTTAGCTTGCTGCCCTCTAACATATAACTTTAA
>NW_015386306.1:190080-211013 GCF_001527695.2 Protobothrops mucrosquamatus
CGCCATTTTTTCCCCTTTTCCGGCGGGTGCCTTACCTCCCTTGGGCTGGGCCAGCTGGTGGTCGGCCTGCTCCGTCTCTGCCGCTTGCCAGCTACGCCTCGGCCGGCGCAGGGGGCGGAACCACGCATGCGCGGCGCTCCCGGGCAGGGAAAGTCCTCGACTTACGACCGGTTGGGTAGTCCTCGACTTACGACCGGTTCAGTCCTCGACTTACGATCGGTTCAGTCCTCGACTTACGACCGGTTTAGTCCTCGACTTACGACCGGTTGGGGTCGCGGCATTAAAAAGGTTGAGAACCACTGATTTATAGAATTCCCAGAATAATAAGAGGATACCAGAATGAGAAACTTTGCCTTGGTTATTTAAAAATTAACTTGAGTGAGACAATCTCTGTACTACTGGGCTGTTTTAGCTTTAGCTTTATATATCATTTGGGACAGTTTAACTGGAAATGATATAGCTTAGTCCCAACTGATATATAATGCTTGAATAAGCACACCTTTAAAATACAACATGTGTGCGCATCTGTGTTGTGCTGTGAGGTACATGCAGGAAAACAATATGTACTTTAGAAATGGAAAGATAATACTTGAAATGAGGACACAATTCTAGTGAGGGAGTTTAGGTTTTAGGATTAAAACCATCCCAGTTTTTCCCAAGTGCTAGGAAGCTGTTGCTTCATATCCTATCAGTGCTCCTTTGCCTGCTAAGGAAAAACAAAATTAAATTAATCTTGGGAGAATGGGAACTGATGGCAGAGGGCTGTCTTCAAGAAGAGATCTTTCAGAGGGCAAGTGATACATTTACACCAAATCATGATAAGACTCTAAAATATATTCCTTTATGGAAAGGAATGCTCTTTTGCACAGAGGAAGCATGTACTTCTACTCTCTGGTTTGTGAGAGGAAATGAGAGTGGTGGCTATATTTAAATGTGAACATTCATATCTGTTATTCAACACATTCCAAAGGCAGCAGTATGAATTCTAACCTATATATGAAAAATAAATATTTAAGGGATGCAATAGGAGGGTTGAGGGGAATTTGCAAACATTCTGGCGTCTATATCTGGCCTGTGTATTGTAAAATGTATTAAGCATTCCTTCCAAAATCTTGGGATTTAAGCATCTCAGTAGATTGCAGATATTTAAATTATTATTTAAAAAAATATTTTCATTTAGTATCAGTCTGTTGAGGGTATACATCTTTGAGCCAACAGATGCCATCTTGCTGATTCCTAATTTACATAATAGTACTCAAACGTTTGTGACAATGAGGTAGGAATTTATAGATTGGGAACTACTGATTCATGAAATGATGTAAAATAAGTATTTCTGCTTATAAAAGGATGCCATCCAAGTCTCTGCCTGTGTTGTGAGTTAAACAGCTATGAATTTACTGGGGATGTCCATTGATTTTTCTTTTACATTGCTAAATTATTTCACTAAATTCTGCTATGTTTGCTAGAGTTTGGATTTGCTTTATGTCATCATATGCTGGAGATGAATAAAATATCAGAATGTTATTGTTTATTGGTTTTAGCCAAGAGAGTTAAACAGAAATTCTGTTTTCCATCTGTTAGCTGAACGGGGAATATATGATTCTCCATTATATATTTCTAAGTAAGAATTGGGATTAGAATGGAATTAAAGCAGGTTCCTGAATAACTGAGTAACTAAAACAGCAAACATCAATATGATGTTGCTGCTAATAATGTTTTAACATTAGAATATACCTATAATATAATAGGTGTTTAATTAACCATTGAATGAGCACATTGATCTTTGGTTATATTTCCTGCTAGTTTTCTTGCCAATTCCAAATTATAATCCTGCTTTCATGTCCCACCAGATGATGAAACATGCCTGGGATAATTACAAACATTATGCCTGGGGATTAAATGAACTGAAACCCATCTCAAAACAAGGACACTCGAGCAATTTGTTTGGTAAGTAATATGTGCTTTCTATTTAATGACATCAGCTGCTTTACTATTCTGAAGCTAAAGATTACATTAGAAGCGGTGTTTTTGACTAGCTGCTGTGATATGTTATTGAAAATGTGTGTTTCTTTATCAAAGTTTAATTCTCTGGTTGTATCATGTTTACTGTTAAGAAAATTAGCAGCACTTGCAGAAAGAGTGAGAGGCAATGTTATTTTATGTTCCAAAGTTGGCAGAAGAATCTCTAACCTATTATATCTTTCCCCTTACATATTTTGCTACAAGTTTTTATGCATTCCCTATGCATAAGTAAACTTTAAATCAGTAAGATAATACAGACAAAGGAATTGATAGAAACGAGTTCCTGATAAGTTTTAATGATCAAAAGGTTGAGCTCTTAACAGCATTCAAGGACAGGACTACATGCAATGAATGTATTTGTTAAGATATAGGCACTTAACAAAGTCTTAAGTGTAAAAAGAAGAATTTTTAACAATGCATGTTTTTGATCAGGTAAAATCAGTCTTAGCTGAACTCCGTCTGAGAGACTTAATCATTTCACTGGTGGAAGAAATTATATGTTCAGATCATGCATATATTAAAAGACCATTTGCCAGAAAATGTTACCATGTACTACGCACTTGAACAAAATCTATGTTGAAGTACATAAAAGGTCAAAATGGTGGTGGATAAAGGGCTTTCCTAGTTTCTACTGGGCATCTTGAGTTATAGGCTAGGTAAACTGGGCGGCTTCTACAGTATTGCTTCTTTGCAGTAGTAAATAATGATGATGATGATGATGATGATGATGATGATGATGATGATGATGATGATGATGATGACGATGTTGAAAGGGACCTTGGAGGTCGTCTAGTCCAACCCCCTGCTCAGGCAGGAAACCTTATACTGTTTCAGACAAATGGCTGTCCAGTCTCTTCTTAAAGACTTCCAGTGTTGGAGCATTTACCACTTCTGGAGGCAGGTTGTTCCACTGGTTAATTGTTCTAACTGTCAGGAAGTTTCTCCTTAGTTCTAGGTTGCTTCTCTCCTTGATTAGTTTCCATCTGTTGCTTCTTGTCCTGCCTTCAGGTGCTTTGGAGAATAGCCTGACTCCCTCTTCTTTGTGGCAACCCCTGAAATATTGGAACACTGCTATCATGTCCCCCCTCGTCCTTCTCTTCATTAAACCAGACATACCCAATTCCAGCAACCGTTCCTTATATGTTTTAGCCTCCAGTCCCTTAATCCTGGTGCAAACTACAATTTTTCATCAAAGATTTCATTCTGCCTCTGCTCATATGTCCAATTCCATGGGCTAAATTAACAAAATATGGAAGCAGTACCATAGGGGGCTGAGTATCCATCAGAGGAAGCCCATTGACTGAGTGTATTAATAAGCATCTATGAGAATTCTAAGCATGCTTTCTCGATTTGGATTTCTGAAGAGACATCCAGTATCTGGGACGGCCTCTGTCGAGTTTGGGAAGCATTTAAGTGAGTACAAAACAGTTTGAGATGGACTGCATATTTGGCAGAGATATCTGCCAGTACATTTCTAATAGCATCAGAAATACTCCGATGAGACAGAGAATGCAGGGAAGACCAAGGCTTCTAGGAGACCTTTTACCAAGGAGACATGCTTAATAGGCGAACCTAAATTAGTTAGAAACTGTCTCAGTTTCCATAAAGCTCAAATTATGCATAACTCCAAAGAGATATCAAGAATAGACATAAATATTAGCAGATTTCCCTTTGGCTAATTTAAAGGCACATGTTAGCACATCTAGCTACTTGAGTCTGGCATTTAAGCAAGAGAGAAGAAATAGCATGTGATAACCAAAAGCTGATGGCCCAGAGCAAAGATCCACAGATTAAAGGGCAGCAGCTACTGTGCCCAAGCATGGAGGAAAAGCGAGAGCAATGAGATCTAACACATTTGCTGTAGCAGGCCAGTGATCCGTTTTGTTCCCTGTGCTTTGGTGTTGATAGATTGTGCAAAGGTACAGAGTTCATGGCCAAAGAAGGTGAAAGGCTTAAAGCAGTCGGGAATTTCTACAGCAACAATAGAAACAAGCACAAATGTTAAAGCCAGAAAAGAGGATTTTGGAGCTTCAGAGCCATGAAAGAGAGTAGCAGAAGTTTTCAGAGGAGTTGGGTGGCTCTGCTAAGTTGAAAATCCACTGGCAGCAATAGCCCATTCTCCGAAAGTGTACACTTCTGCCACAGAAGTAGGCAAGAGAAATTTAAAATGGGATCAGTGTGAGAAAGAGGGCTTGCCTTGTGAAATACCGTGACCTAGATAAGGCACAGAGGTTTTTCAGAGCTACAGCTTGATGTTACAGACCTGGTCCTTTCTCAGCAATAACAGGTTGTCTGTGTCAGTCTGGCAAGTTTCCAGAAGAAAGAAAGCCACAAGGAGATCATCAACATACTGAATTAGAGCAGAAGATGCAGGACAAGATCAAACAGATTCTATAGGTACTATACATACAAAACAAAGCTGATTATTAGCATGAATAGGAATAGAAAAGAAAAGTTTACAAAGACTGGTGATTGAAAAGCTAGGAGCATATATACAAGAAAGCTGACCCCGAAGAGTATTGGGGTTTGGAAGCACAGGAAAGGTAGGAATCATAAGTCTATTTGTCATTCTTAGATGCTTCACAAAGTGCCGTTTATTACTCTACCACCATTTTTAAATGAGGAAAATTGAAGTGTTACTTGTAGTGATTACAGTTATACCCTGCTTCAAGAATACATCAGTTACTGGTTTAATTCCTTCCTTAGCTTCTGGGTTTAAGGGATATTGCATTTTCCTGGTTAATGGGGGGTGGTGGTATTTGAATCAATTAAAATTAAAATTTTAACAGGCTGGACTGAAAGTATACATCCCATTTCATTAGAATGTTTTGTCCACAAAATATCTGTGACTTGCTTCAACTTGTATTCATCTAAAACATAAGGCTGGCTTTCCTCCCGAAGAGGCATTGCCAATAGAACCACTGTTGCTTCTTCGTCCTGGGAAAGTATATCTAAACAAAGTCCATTTGGTATGCAATATGTGATGGTTGTTAATTCTCAAAGCCAGTCCCAATTCTAAGCCCATTTACTACAGAGAAATATTGGGAATTCTGATATCCTAAGAGTAGAATAAAGAGCAGGAGTATCTAGAAGGGATAGTTTTTCCTCCTATAGTGCAATCAGCAAATGGCTCAGAGACAGAAAGAGACAAGAGGAGGTGAGATGCTATTACTTTCACCTGCACACATCCTTGGGCTATTTTTTAGGAAAATTTGTTTCCAAAGCCCAGGATTTCCATAGGAGCAATGTGATCCTGGGGGGTTTGACCCTGAAAGGATAAGTCTGAAGGCTTGTTTCAAATTTTGTTGCTTGTTATATTTAGAGGTGTCCTTCCTTTTCCTTGTCTATTAGTTGGAAAGTGGAGAGCCTACAGCTGACTCACTTGAAGAGCCATCAGCAATGTCTTTAGCTTTTCCTTTAGTTATCTAGAAACTTTGAGTTTGAGTGGCCATTGTAATAATCTTATTAAGGTGTTCGCCTTCCAGCCCAGTAAGACATTTTAAATGCAACCTCTACAAAAATGTTACTGAAATTTGGGCAAATTGCTTTAAGTTAGAGAGCCCAGGCTGCTGTTGGATCATAGTTCTTAAGCAATCCAGGAAATCAGCTGAGCCTTGCCCTTTTTCCTGCCTATACTCTGTATTTTGTGCCAATCTTTATTAAGGGGACAGATGATCAAAATCTAAAATGGTTTTTCTGTTTTCAGGGGGGAACCTTTGGGGGTGTTCCATAAGGCAAGCACCACATTAGAGAAGGCCCACCTCTTGGGACTCACCAAGTGAACCCCCCAGTTTGCAAATGTCACACAAGATGGAGGTATGCAAAGGCTTCCTAGGCATGACTGCAACCTGCTTTTTGAGCAGGAGTGATAAATCCAGAAGGGCCTCCAGATTGCTTATTGTCTAGGACAGTGCAACTCCACCCAGAATCAGAGATGGAATAAGCATAACTGGCAGGTCTCAAAACCTCACCCTTACATGAGCTCACCCAACAGCCTCATGTAGATGTTGAATAAGAGCAGAGAGAGAACCCTGAATTCTGCAGTGCCCCCAGCTCACATGATCAATATTTAGATATTTGGCAGCCCACCTTTGGCACACTTTGTTAGCAGCAGGAGCAAGAAAATGGCAAAGATGAGCTGGGATAGCAGGACAGTAGAGGGCCAAAAGGACACACAGGTGGGAGAGATAGGTGAGTGGGGGAAGTTGATGTAACCCCTGCAGTTGTAAGTGCAGTCGGGCTGCCAAGAACCCAAATTGTGACCACAGGAGCAACTGCTGCAACTGTAACTGGTCATTGAATAAATGGTTGTAAGTCAAGGACTACCTGTATTTTAATTCTGGAATTGGGAAGAGCATATTTCTCTTCACCATGCCATATCCCCCATCCCCCTACAGCATTTTGGTATAGGTTTTGTGTATTTCTTGTGCATTTAGTCTGATAAACATGATGATTATTGCACACCTGAGAAGATTTCTGTGTGTTATAATTGTAACAATTGGTTTCATTGGTTTGTGTACAAAGACCATGAACAAAAGTTTTTTTTAACCATAGTGTAATTCATTCCTAATGCAAACCCATAATTATGGATGGCATTATGAGTCAGTATTATATGAGAATCAGGCTGTTTAATTCTTATTATCTGATTATAAATAATATCTTTATACTTTATATTAATTTTTGTCTAACATTTCTAATATGTATAATACTTCTCAAATTAAAATTCATAGTTACATAACAAATAATTTAGATTTTTTTATCTCACTTTTTTAAATAACTCAAGGCAGCAAATATAGCTAACACCCCTTCCTCCTCCTATTTTCCCCACAACAACAACCCTGTTGGGCTGAGAGAGTGATTAGTCACCCAGCCAATTTTCACGCCTAAAGTTTTCATGCCTCGCAGTCTCTTGGTTTCTAGCCTGGGGCCTCAACCACTAGACCAGGGGTAAGCAACCTTGGTTCTTTTATGACTCGTGGACTTCAACTCCCAGAATTCCTGAGCCGGCTGGCTCAGGAATTCTGGGAGTTGAAATCCACGAGTCATAAAAGAACCAAGGTTGCCTACCCCTGCACTAGACCAATGATGCAATATTATTAAGGAAAAAGAATATCACTGAGTGAGCGTCATAAATGTTTATGTTTCAGTTTCTATTTGTTTTATCTTTAACAATAGCCACTGAATTTAAAGCGTTTCTTGTACAACTGTGCACTGTCATTCTATGACAAAAGATGAAAAGCTGAATCTTTGCAAGCTTAGTGTTTGAAATATATATTGTCTAATACTTCATAGGGTTCTCCTATTACCAATGCTATTACCCTTGCTAAAATTATTAAATATAATTACTGTAAATTAATTGTAGTGGATGACTGTTTTGATTAGCAATTCAGAACTGCTACTTTTCCTCTTACTTTAGAACTACAGTCTGAAATGTCAAGGTTGAAAATTAAATGTCAGCCTCTTTTTGGTCAGGCCTTCCATAAAATGACCTTCATACACGTTATTCATTTTTGGCAACACAACAAGTAAACAAACCAATAAGGTTCAATACCATGAGGGGTCCTTGGTGTTCTCTGAGCTTGCTTGTTTTCTTGCAGATGTTTCATTCCCCAAACGAGGTAACATTATCAGTGCTAGACTGCTAGTAAGGAGTGCTGTTTGCTGTCCATTTATATTCTAGTGGCTTGCCTGTCAGTGTTGGTGGGGGTAGTCTTAGAAATTCTTTGATTAGGCTGTTTGCTGTTGGCTTCTTTGGCAGTTTCTTGATTGGGATATTGTTTACTTGATCGTTGGTCTGATGTTAACTTTGGAGTTAATTTATTCTGATCTTGGGTCTTTTTGTTCCTTTTTGGACTGGGTGATATAGTCTATAGTCTATAGTTCATAGTCTATAGATGTTGTTAATGTCTATGTGTCTATTGATGGCTGATTTGTCAGAGTGCCTGGCTTCTAGAAATTCCCTGGCATTTTTGGACTTGGCTTGATCTAGAATGGTTACATTTTCCCAATTGAAACTATGGTTAAATCTGTCTATATGCTGTGAAATTAAAGAGTTTTCATCATGTCTTCTGACTGCTAATTGGTTTTCGTGGATGTGTTCTGCCAGTCTTCTGCCTGTTTGTCCTACATAGTGGTTGTTGCAATCCTTACGTTGTATGTTGTGAATGACTCCTGTTTTTTCTTCTGGGGTTGTTGGGTCTTTTGGTGTGCTTAGGATGCTTTGAAAGGCTTTAGTTGGCTTGTGTGCTATGCTGATTCCATGTGGTTGTAGTTGCCTGTTGGTGTTTTTTGAGATATTCTTGATGTATAGGGTTTATGTTGGTTGTGCTGTATTGGGTTGAATGGTCAGGGAATTTTTGATAAAGTTGCATGGATATCCATTTTGTTGGAATATGTTGTATGGATGCTCCATTTCTCTTTTCTGCTGTTCTGCATTGCTGCAGTGTGTTTGGACTCATCTAAATAAAGTCCTAACGCAGTTTCTCTTGTGGGAGTTGGGGTGTTGCTTTGGTAGTGGAACACCTGGTTAGTATACTGTAGGTGGTTTTTCTGTAGACTTGTATTTCTAGTTTGCTGTTGTGGTCTTTGCTGATCAGGATGTCCAGGAAGGGCAGCGAGTTGTCGTTTTCCTCTTCTCTGGTAAACTGGATTCCTTTAAAAATGTTATTAAAAATTACAATTAATTTCAGTATCTCTGTTGCTTTCTGGCTTTTTGGAAGGAGCCTGCTCATACTAGTTGGGAACAAATGTTAGTGAAGTCTTTCCAAATTTGCCAGCTTTTAATTTTATAAAGAAACATTTTTAGAGCAAAATTGCCGCAGCCCCATTGGAGAAGTGCCAACATTAATCACAGAATCATAGCATTGGAAAGAGCCTTTTAAGTATTGAGCCCAAGCTGAGTTTAGAAATCCAGATTAAGGCATCTCTGACAGATGTCTCTCCAGCCTTTGCTGGAACACACCCAGCAGCAGGAAGATCACTTTATTTTCAAACAACTCTTACTGTTAGGTAACTTCTCTATCACCCCAATTTATGGGACACAGAACAATGGTCTCAATTTAACAAACAGGGAAATTCCAGTTGAATGTTACCGAACATTTCCTAATAGTGTTACTCACCAGTTGATCGAATTAACTAACCTGCATTGATCTGGCTAATTCTTTCTTCTTTATCCAGAAAATGCTGCCAAAATATTAGCTAGGCAGTAAACTTTGTTGCACAGTGTACTTTGCTGCAATATTTAACAAGTAGATAATCAGACTAAAATTCTTAGTTATTTGGGTGTGTAAAATTTTAAAAAGATAACTGAGTTAGTAAAAGGAATGGAAACCTAAAGTTTACATAATGCTGGACCAGAAATGCTTTGTATGTTATCAGTTTATCATCAGGACACCCCGCCTTTCAAGATGACTAATCATTAAATGCAAAACAAATAATTGTCATTGAATAAGTGTCAGGATAAAAGGCACTAAAAAAGGCAACTCCTCAGACATTTTTTCAAAGCCACCAGCATTTCAACAGTTGGGTTTTCATGGAGTGTCCTGCAGGCACTCTCCTTCAGGACATTCTGATAAGAGCAGTGTGAAAACACAGCCAGCTAACTTACAGTAGTCATCAAATCTAGCAGCAACCAAGACACTTGGGTGTGAACTTAACTCTGGGGGTAGCCTAGAGAGGAGCTGAAAGACTTTGAAGTAGCTGCCCCTAGATCAGGGGTAGGCAACCTTGGCTCTTTTATGACTCATGGACTTCAACTCCCAGAATTCCTGCTGGCTCAGGAATTCTGGGAGTTGAAGTCCATGAGTCATAAAAGAGCCAAGGTTGCCTACCTCTGCCCTAGATATATCTGCTTGCATGTTTTCCAGAGAGAGTAGAACTCTGTGAACTAAATTAAGAAAGAATAAAGAGGAGTGGAAGAAGAGCTCTCCCCAGCTGTACTCTAATGAAGATAAAATTATTATTCTTTTATTGGTGTGGGATTAACATAGAATTTAGAATTGGAATAAAATCTTAGAGTGAAGTGCTCATTTTCAGAGTCCCACTTCCCATATCTTGAGATGGGTATGTTGAGATTTAAGAGGAGAAGGTTGAAAGTGGACACAGAGTATAACATTATAGAAAAATACAGTGGAAAATAGTGCTCTTGCTTTCTTCTTAATTTGTAGAAATAGAGGAAGCCGCCTTATACCAGTATTCCAAGTAGCAGCTCAGCCTACTTTACTTGGCTTCAGCTCTTCAAAATAATTGCTTCCAAATGTGATTATTTTATCCATGAAACTGCCGAGTCCTTGATTTTTCTTTTGCTAAATAGTGGCATATGCAACCAGTGCTATATAGCTACTAAGTGTAATAAAATAACATTAAATCATTGTATTTTGTGGTTCCACAATACATTTGGTTTTTTAAATAATTTTAAATGAAGATTGCATTCTGCAGAAATACATTTAAAGAATTGCAAATTTGAAAAAGTGCAGATAAAAAAGAAAGATGGAATAAGTTACTTCTCCCTTCACCTCCAGCAAGCATAATCAACCTTAACAATGTATTACTATCTGTTAAAATACAACCATTCATGTGGACTCTATAAGTCCATCTCTAGATTTTCATCTCTCCGTATTAGTCAAAAAAAGTCCAGTGAAAGTAAGAACGCAAGTATTATGAACTATATTTATTACACCCAGTTTGAATCCTCCCATTTACATTTATATCTATTTCCATTTAAACAAATCCCCCTTTCCTCTCTCCAAAGTCCAATCCCAGTAAAAAAGACAAAATGAAACATTATAAAAAATAGCCATCATCATCCAGTCCCGATCAAAGGAACTAATAAACTACTGTAATATGGTTTAAATATCTTTCTCAAACAAATTGGGAGCTTTTTAGAATTTCTTTAATTGAAATGTTTGTAAATATTTATTGAGAAATCAACATCCTTTGCATTCAAGAGATCCAGACTGCATGAATGACCCTCCCTCACATTTTTAGTAGTTACCTATATTTTTTAGATCCTAATAATATAAATCTTATATATGTTTATTTAACAGTAAGTCTTACAGAATGCAGTGGAATTCATTACCTAGTAAGTATGATCTAGATCCAGCCTAAGGAGGACTGGAAATACTTAAAATTAAGACATTAAATATTAATATGTTCATCTATCATGCCAGCTGTTGGCATACATATGTGCTTCCTAGCAATAGGTGCCTGGAAAAAAAATAGATTTCATTAATATTGGTTCCTTTCCAGTTACTCAATTTATCTTGTGTAATGTTCAATCATTGTAATGAACAATTAGCTAGTATAATTAAATTTCTATTTTCAGGACTGTGAGTTTCTAATGTCTGAAAATCATTTGGTATAAAAAGTACAGTACTGTACTGATTTTTTTGCACATAATATTGCTCTGCATAAGCTTTCTCTTGTCATTTTACTATTAGAAAGCCTGTAATTCTTTATCCACATATGGCAGTATAATATAAAAAATGTCTTTCATAGATAAGCACTTCTGGTCTTTCCATATGTTTAGTATCCTCCCTAATGATGTCAGCTTTCTAGCTAATATTTCTCCACTCTGCTCAGCTGTGCCTTCTTCTATGTTTCGTCTCTTCCCTCTGTCCTTTCAACTTTGATCTCAGTGCGTCAGGAACATGCAAGTTTTCTACTTCCAGAATACAATGGGTTTTGGGGGGGATGTGGGGGGAGGATTTACAGGCAGTTGTGCATTCAACAGATATTGTGAGTTAGGAATGATTAAAGATTGTCACTTACATAGCATCTGTTTAAAAAGCTGAACTCGGCCAAAAGATGTGATTTCTGCTCAGCATGATACAGTTAAAGGTCAAATGACATTTAGTTCTTTGCAGACTATCACTGCTTTTAAAAATGATTAAGAAATGGTCAGTAAATTGAATTGTTTACTGGCGCCATAAAGTGCAGTTTGTATTTATAACCTTTAAACTACTTAAAATCCAGTAACATTTCCTTTTGGCAGCTTAGATAGATTCTAAGATTCATTGGTAAAGCAAATAATTTTGTTTGCTTAATAATTTTATTCTATGTTCATTTTAAATAGAGTTTTTTCAGGTAGCAAATATGTTTCGTAGATAATTTTGTTTTTTACTTTGTTTGAGCTATGATGTAAGATGTTTTTTGAAGAGCAGAAGTAATCAGAATCTATCTTCCCAACATGTCTTTTAGAAGCATTGCATATTTGTGAATAAAATAAATAACTACATGATGATATTTTCCCAGTTTTCACTCCAAATTGTTACAAACTATTTTATTGAGTACAGTATAGGAAAACAAATTTGATATGAAGCAACTCTGGGCTTATACCCAGAATAAATGGTAGATTAATAAAATGCATATGGATTGATCAGTAAGAGTTACTTCTGTATGAATATGTGCAAGATTTAAACAGAACATAAAAATAAAAAAAAATATTGCATGATATACCGAATAGCCTACATTTGTTTTTACATGAATTGCAGTATTCTCTTTGCTCAGTATGCATTGATCTCAATATTTACTTCCTACTTTAATATATCATTGCTCAACTAACAACACAACTGTTTTCTCATAAATATTAGTCATGCTTTCTACTTGAAGAGAGGGTGCAATGGCTCAGTGGTTAAAGATGCTGAGCTTTCAGCTGACAACCTAGATTTGGGAGCCAAGGGCTATGCGATGGGGTGGGCTCCCGCTAATGCCCCAGCTCTACCCACCTAGCAGTTTAAAAGTATGCAAATATGAGTAGATAAATAGGTACCACTTCAGTGGGAAGGTAACAGCATTCCATGCACCTCAGCATATAGGCATGCTGGCCACATGACCGTGGAAATGTCTTTGGACAAAGCTGGTTCCCTCAGCTAAGAAACAGAGATGAACACGACCCCCTAGAGCTGAACATAATTGGACAGGGGAAACCTTTACCTTTTCTACTTGAATCTTTGATAACTCATTCAGTTTTTCCCTTATTCAAATTTAATGTATTATTGAGAAATTGAAAGTTTCACGTACACAACAGGTCTGGAACAGTGTAGTATTCTTGATTTTTGAGGTATTGGTGTAAGATATTTGCATAATGTTATTGTTGCCAGTGGGAGCCCAATTAACTTGGATAATACTGCCAGAGAAATAATACTCATCATTTCTAGACATTTTAATGTGTCTGTATTGCCACAAAGGTATTTTAGATGTATTTTATCAACCATTGAATGTTTTATCATCAATCATTGAGAAGCTTTGATAATTTAACAAACAAATGAGGTAATAGAATTTTTTAATCAAAATTAACTAGAACTTTTCTTCCTGTAACTGATGGTTAAACAATTAGAAAAGAGCCATGGAACTTCATTTTTATATATGAGATTATTGAAGGCATAAGCATGGAAAATATTGGCAATACCTACAACAGAGGAATAATAGAACTTGCAAAATGTCGGTGGAGATTCTCAGTCATCCAGGTCAGAGTTGTCTCAAAGGTGCTTTTTCAAAAGTTTTTTTCCTGTTTTTTTCTTTTTGAAAAAACACCTTTGGGATAACTCGCTGAAATGTTTAAACTGATGTTTGGTTAAGGGAAACACAATAGCTATATTTATTGATAACTGGAAACCCATTGTGGGCTTTTTGTGTAAAAATAAAAAAATGAACCTATGATTTATGGTTTTGATATCAAATAGGATAGATTATAGAAAGAAGAGAGACATAACTACTATGAAGAAGATCAGAAGCTTCTTTTTATCTTTATATTTTTTCTTTCTGCACTTTTAGCTTTTTTTTCTTTTTCTGTTTTTTTCATTCTATTTCAATTTTTGTTAGTTCTCATTATTATTGTTAATAGTATCAATACAAATTATACTAATAGACCAGAACAGTTAACTAATGGTCTAGAAATTTACGCATGAACATTGCTATAACTTCTCTCTTCACAAAGAAGAATAAAAGGACCTTATCAATAAAATTGCTGACTCTCTTTCAGGTAATATTCAAGGAGCAACTATCGTTGATGCCTTAGATACACTGTATATCATGGAAATGAAGGAAGAATTCAAAGAAGCCAAAGAGTGGGTAGAAAAGAATCTTAATTTCAATGTGGTAAGTATTAACCTGTAATGTTGCTTCTGTAATGTTGTGGTAAGTATTAACCTGTAATGTTGCACACAGTTTGCTGATGTGACTGGAAGAATTTTTATTTGTCTGCATTTGTTATCATTCTTAAGAGACACAGGCAAGTTCTGTTAAAACTGATAAAAAGGTTAAAAAAATTAAATCAAAAAATTAAAATGAAAAAGATTAAACAAAAAACTAAAAACCAAGATAATAGGCAATGTGGGGATTATCTCTATCCCATCAACCATATCTAGTTTAGAGTGCCCCTATCAGCACCAGGCAGGCAGCTGAATCAGATTTAAGTCTTTTCTGGAAAGCCAGGTATATGGAAGCCACCCTCATCTCCAGTGGGAAAATATTCTTAGTTTCTCTTCTGATTCTGCAGATATTTATTTATTTAGAACAGGGGTGTCAAACTGCCGGCCCGCAGGCCGGTTTCATCATACCAGAGCCGCGCCCACCCCATTGCCGGCAATGGCGAAAAAGCTCCGATACATCGCGTGACGTCACGTGACGTCGCGAGTTTGACATGCCTGATTTAGAATGTCAGTTCCTTTCTGCTGCTTGACGTATAATATACAGATAGGTGATTGGATCATTTTTAAGTTACAAACTTAAAGTTTGTGAATGGGAAAGCAGAATATGAAAAACAATTGTGTTGACATGAGATTTGACAGCAGCTATCATCAGTTCAAAATTTCTAATCTTGCATATATTTTAAAGAATCAGTGTTGCCCACACATTTCAGAACACTTAAATTGGCAGAATATCCTTCTTGCAGAAATAAAGTAATGCTGGCTTGCCTGTTTTATTTCCTACATGATTTTTATGAAAATATGCTTTTGTCATTATTATTGTAAACATAGAATTTAGTTAATTCATATAGGGTATATGTAAGATTATAGCTATAACAGTGTTTATCTCCTTATTCATTCATCCAATTTCTTGGCTTCCAAATATCTACTTGGGCAGCTTTAAAGTAAAAAGGGAAAAGGAAAAAATAATCATCTTAAAAAACAGTACACACCCAGAGAGAGCAAGTCCAAAAAGCACTCACTTCATCTTGTGATTAAAGGAATCCAATCACAGATTAATCCAATGTCTGGGAGAAGGAGGGTTTTCAGGCCTGTTTCAAGACAGTTGGGTGGGGGTCATACAAAACTCCATACCATAGCAAATGTAATGGGATATATAACCCCAGCTGTATTTATATGGTCTCCTCCTAAAAGAAAAGTTTTGAGATAAACAAGAACAGCCAATTCAGTTTGCAAATTAAGTGAGAAAAAGAGTAAGTCCCACAATGATCTTTTTATTAAAAAATGGTTTTGTTCCATCAGCCTGTAGTGTATGTAGTAGCAAGTACTTGAAGTCTAGAAAGAGTACAATCATTAAAAATAGCCCTCCTTGTTGTTTGAATCTTTGGTCCTTGTATACACTCAGTTATAGTGATGATGAGTGCTCCATTAAAAGACCTTAAAGACCAGATTAATGACAGGTTATCATGAAGTAAATCTATGTCAGGCATGTCAAGCTGCTGGCCCGCGGGCCGGATGCATCATGCCGAAACCATGGCCACCCCATTGCTGGCAATGGGGAAAAAGTCCCAATACGTCGCGCGACGTCACGTGACATCGCAAGTTTGACATGCCTGATCTATGTGGTCACTAAGTGTTGACAATGACTTGATGGCACATAGTCAATAATTTACAAACAGGCTTGTGTGTGTGTGTGTGTGTGTGTGTGTGTATCCAATATGAAGTATTTAATTTGAGCCCAGATTTTGCTTGAACCAAAATGGTGCCAGTTTGCTGGCGTATAACTTCAAAAAAGCAATAGATCAGTTTTAAATTGATGCCTAAGAGAAGGCTAAATTTTGAAAAAGGTATACAGTCCTTGAGTTGCAACCATTCATTTAATGAGCATTAGAAGTTGTGATGGTGGCGGAAAAAGTGACTTCTGACCAGTCCTTGCATTTATTATTATTACAATGTCCCTGGAGTCACATTATCAAAATTCAGGTGCTTGGCAACCAGTATGTATTTACAATGGTTATAGCATTCCGGGGTCAATGTGATCACAATTTACGACCATCCCCAGCGAGCTTCTGACTAGCAAAGTCAATGGGGGGGAGCCAGATTCACTTAGAGACTGTGGTAAAAAAGGTCATAAAATTGGGAATTACTCATTTAACGATCACACACTTGGCAATGGAAGTTCCAGTCCGATTTGTGATCGTAAGTGAAGGACTATCTGTAGATATTTCAGGAAAGGTTATAAAGATTTAAGTATTACATTGGCAAACCTGGTAAAAATATAGAAGGTGATCTTTAGCTGTTAAAAGAAATCAGGGAAGCATAGAAGGGAGACTCAGAGTTGGTACATTTAAACTTCTCATAATAAAGAAATCATTTTTGATACCTTAAATAGTTATGCTTTAAAAAAGCTAGATTTACAATCAATTGGCTACAAATCCTAGACCGATTTATTTAGTTTATATATCATCATATGGACTTATTATGATCAACAACAATAAAATTATATAACACCAAAACTACTATTGCAACAATATAATAACACAGGTTATATATAATATATATATAATAACTCAGCCTGCTTATCATCTGCTTTCCCTCTGGAAAAGCTCATTTATGTTCCTTGAGGAAATACCATCCAACAACCACATTTGCTTATCCCAAGTTCTTGGGAAGGACTCAATACATGAATAATAATAATGCCAAATCCAGCCTAAGCATTTGACTGACTGCAAACTTCCCATCCCCAATAATACATATATTCAGGACGATAAAAGCTGGATGTATGGTAAATGGCAGATGCAAGTAAATGTGAAATCATATACATGAGGCTAAAACCTCTAACTTTACATACATACTAATGGAGTCTTGCTGTGGGCTTGTTTGATGAATCTGAGTTTGCTGAAGGAGCAGCTTCTAATTCTGAAGCGGAGGAGGAGGAGATGATGATGATGTGATCCATAGTCCTTATACAAATGGAACAAAGAACAAAGTCATTCAGTGAGGCCCTCACAGAAAAAGACATGACTCAAGAAAATAGGCATGTCTCAATCAGAGCTATAAAAAAAGAGCTTTGACTTCTGTTGTTAAACAGCTTTCCAATCTCAGACCTAACCTGTATGGAACTTTAGCATCTAAAGTCAGCTTGTTTGTTTTCCTTCCCTCTCACATTCCTGCCCTCCAATAAAGTGTACTTGTAATTACTGACACAGGACAGGTTTGGACTATCTGTAACGTCATAGAAAATGTCTTCAAATTATAGTAGATAGTTCACTGGTGATATCAACTCATTGTATATGGCTGCTATGGGAAAAAAACAAATTTCATGCTAGGGGTTCCTTAAGAAAGAGATCAACAATAAAACTGTATTATTAACACCGTAATATCCTTATACAAGTATGAATTGTACGTCTGTATCTGAAGTACTTTATATAGTCTGGTTGCCACAGTTGGGAAAAAAAGGATATAGGAAAATATACAAAAAAAGGGGGTAACTAAAATCATCAAGGGTTCAAAATTATCCGTATGAGAAAAACCAAGAATGTCTGGCTGTCTTTAGCTCAAAAAATAACAACTGAGCAAGGACAGAGCCATCTAATGAAGCTGCTTCAAAGAAGCTTTAGAATTGACAGGGAAGGAAAGTTATTCATACAGCACATAACAAACCTGTGGAATTCATTAAGGGGAAACTTGGTGATTACCATGTAATTACCTTTACATGGTGATTTAAATGGCTTTAAAAAGGGCTTTGGATAAATTCATGGAGAATAGGTCTAGCCAGAGCTATTGTTATTGAAGATACAGTGCTAATTCTTAGCAGATACCTCCAATTACTGGTTGCTGGGAAAGTGATGGGAGGTGGGTGTGTCTGCTGCTTGAGAACAGCTCAGAGGCATTTTGTTGGCCAATGTGGGAAATAAAAACAGAAATAAAGTGAACCTTCACCTGACTTAAGAGCTGTTTGTACGTACATGCAATATTCAGGCAGTGAAACTAGAGTTAAGGCTCTTCAAGCTGCAATAAATGCTTTTTTTTCAAACAAAACAAGACATGACACTGATATATAACTTATTGTGAGCAATAAATCAAAAATTTTGTTTGGAATAGCTTCCTACAAATATAAGTGAGGATTTATTTGAGAAGCAGAAGTTGGCAACTCTGAGAACAATTTTCATTAAATGTGTCCTATTCTAAAGCATAGTGATAATTGTTTTCAAAATCTGATATGAGTAAAACAGCATAATTTTCAATTAAGCACACATTGATTTCTTAAAATTGCTGATGGCAGTTCCATGTCTTGTGTTACATATTATATTTATTTATTATTTTGATTTATATTCTAAGATTCCAACTTAGCGCATTCACAACGCCTAACAACAGAAACAGTTAAAACAGCAACCAGTATAATCATTAACTTAGAACACTCATTCAACTCGAAAGAATCTTGAGGGACTCCATAATTCAAATGCTATGAGGAAACAGCCATTTAAATAGAATTGAAAGCCTCTAATACAGTGACCCCCTCATCCTATCTCCAACCATCTATCCAGAAGGATACCACCATTGATGGAATCCAAAGTTGTTGATAAGTCTAGCAGAACTAACAGAAATCCACTTCCCCTAGCTTGGGTTAGGTTATGTTGAGTCTTTAAGGTGATCCCACAGAATAGGAGTTGTTTTCATCGTCTGGGACCACATTTGATTTCTTCAGAAATGGCCTGAGAATTGCCTCTTTTAAAGAGACTGCAACTGCATCCATCTCTCTGAGGCATTTATAGCTTTTTGGTGCTGGCCAAACAGCCCCTCCCTATTAAATAAGCTGAGAAGGGCCAGGATTGAGTACGTGTTGGTATTTCAAACACTTCAGCTCAACAATAGAAACTCATGCAATAAAATAGAACAGAGTGGTGCTCTGGACACTTCCACTTCCGGAGTTGCCTTAAATGCAGAGACTGCGTGCTGTATATTATACTGGAATCAAGAATAGGGAGCTAGCAGTGAACACAATTCTTTTACCACAATTAATATTAAAAGTCTATTACCCTAATGTTTTATATCATAGTTTTGATGTATACATTGTATGCATAACAATACATAATAATTTATGTATTCAAATGTATTCCTTAGATTTTTGAACATGTTCCTTTTGCTAGATTTTGCCCAAACTTGTTAGTCTGGAAGAGAGCATATATTCACCTTTCACCTGTATTCCAAGATCCAAAGTATTTCATTTCTGAAATTTAGTTCATTATTAATAGGTATGGCAATCTGACTGAGTATTCATTAGATTCCCCCTCCTTTTTTATAACGCTACTAACCTAATCTTACACCTTTCTGATACAGATTTTCTAGGTATAAGATTATTTTTTTTCCCACCCACATGATTTCCCATGGCCTTCCTAATGGTTTGAGGATACCTGTGCTCAGGGCTTTTTTTGTCATAGAATGGCCAGAACTGAGTTCCGGCACCTTTTTTGGATGTAACCTTGTAGGGTAGGCAAGGCGGGTTGTATGACATGTGTGAGTTCCGGCACCTTTTTTTTTTTTTTTTTACAAAAAAAGCACTGCCTGTGCTAAAGATAAAAGTTTTCATATCAGCCCTGGATACTATTTTTTTTCTATGAGTCTCAGCAAACTGTAGAATATATTGCATCAGAGTTGAGATTAATACAATTATTATTAGCTTCAGGAAACTGGCTAAAATGTTCATTCAGAGGTAAAATTTAAAATGGTAGTATCTTCATATGGTTCCATAATTCATTTCAGTATTCATAATCATTTAACCCAGTGTTTCTCAACCTTGACAATTTTAAAGCATGTGGACTTCAACTCCCAGAATTCCACAGCCAGCAATGCTGTGGAAAATTGTCAAGGTTGAGAAACACTGATTTAACCTATGATAAAGGGTAGTAACATCTAATTATCTGTTAGAGGAGGAGGAATTGTTTTCCATAATTTTCTTGAGGATTACTGTATATTAAATTATATAATATACAAATTTTTTCAAAGTGCAGAGAAAAATCAAAACAGAAGAAGTAAAAAAGAAAAACCAAACAAATTCTCAGCAAGCATAATCAACATTAACAATTTCACTCTGCCTTAAAATGTAACCAAATATTTCCATACCTCACCCCTTTTTCTATAAGCCCATCTCTACATATTTGGCTCTCATTCTTAATCAAGAAAAGTCCAGAAAGGGTTATCAGAAATAACAAATATTATATCTCTATTTCCATTTAAACAAATTCCCCCTAATCCCTCTCTTCAAATAGGCAAAATCCAGTCCTAATTAAAAAGAAACATAACAAACATCTAGTCCCAATAAAAAAAGCATTAAACATCACCAGAAATAGTAACCCATTATTAATGTATAAAAATAACGTATTACAAATAAATCCATTGCAGCAAATTAAACATTACCTAAAGTAATTATCATTTTCCAGCCCCAATTAAAAAAAATTAGATATCACCAGAGATAGTAATCCATTATTTTAACCATAATTAAGTGAACCAATAAATTTCTCACATCTGATTTCTCGTATTCTCTTCGCTCGAAATTTTTATCTTTGGCAAAGTCCTTTTGTAATTCCAGTGTAGTAAATCCCTCATATTCCAATATAAGAAAATAATCCACATTGTTTCTTATTATTTGTATATCTTTTTTAATTTTTAAATCATCATCCAATTCCATTTATTAATCCAATATTTTCATCTCTTTCTTGAAACTTTTAGTTTTTGAATCCACCATAAAAGTTCGTTTCAGTTTTA
>NW_015386306.1:211339-311462 GCF_001527695.2 Protobothrops mucrosquamatus
CTTTTGCTGTAGTAAATTGCAAAGAAAAAAATACTTATAAAACTTGAAGCACATAATTTTCTTCTAAATGGATTGAAGAGAAACTCACCTAACAAATTCCACAGTTCTGAAGCTTTTTAAATCTTTAAAAACCATAAGAAAAAACTCTCCAAAGTGATTCCAAAGGTAAGGTTTGGGGGAACTTTGAGTCCATAAAAGGCTACATTAGCAGCTCTGAGCATTATGGATTCCTATGACACGTAACTGATAGCAAGAGACTACAAAAACATCAGTTTCTGCTGTCTACTCACAGAAAAAAACCAACAACAATTGTCCAGAGTACATAAGGGTAATCCCAAAATCTCTTCTTGATCCAGAGAGAATTTTTGACAGTCTGGATGCAATATCCATCTGCGTTTTTGGCCACAATATTTCTCACAATCCGATGAATGTCAGTTTGCCATTCCTCACCAAAAGTGACTCTTGAGAGGAGGAGGAATTGATAATCCATCTTGTGAAAAGTGTGGGTGCTTCTGGAAGTCAATAGTATAGGGAAATTTACATTTTATATTAAACATTATTTTAAAAAATATTTTAATGTGGTTACTGGCCCGCAGGCTGGGTGCTTCATGACAAAACCATGTTCACCCCATTGCCGGCAATAGAGAAAAAGTCGCGATAGGCTAAGGCCGAGGGAGGGATCATACGCATCATAAATCATGAGTCCCTGCGCACCTGCAAGTCCAGCTCACCCTAAATGCCTTCTTAATTTCCACTTATTTCCCTTGACCTTCCCTTAGTAGCTCAGAGTTTTGTAGAGAGCTTAAGCTTGCAATAAATCTTTATATTCATTTGAACTGTCTGGATCTTCTGATTTCTCTGGTAGTTGACAGTTTCTCTTTTTTAAGGAATATGAGGATAAGCGTATGAGAATAGGAGCAAAGGACACAACTGCCAGTTTTCCACTGAAAATCTTGCAGCTGATAAATAGTAGTTGGGAGGATTCATAGAGCAACAGATGGTGAACCCCATTTATATCAAGACTATGTTCTGAACATCTTGGATATGTGGGTTGCCAAAATTAGAAGGAAAATTCTGTATCTTATTTGCAACAGTGGATTCTGTGTGTATGTGTTTGAGTGTGTGTGAGTATTTGAGTATTTATTGGAGAGGATAACTGGTTAACTGGTAAAATAAAAGTCTCTAAATCAGTGGTTCTCAACCTGTGGGTCGGGAGCCCATTTGGGGTCAATCAACCATTTCACGGGGGTCGCCAAGCAAGGCTGTCCGCCATTTTTTTTGTCCGCCATTTTTTTCCCCTTTTCTGGCGGGTGCCTTACCTCACTTGGGCTGGGCCAGCTGGTGGTCGGCCTGCTCCATCTCTGCCGCTTGCCAGCTACGCCTCGGCCGGCGCAGGGGGCGGAACCACGCATGCGCGGCGCTCCCGGGCAGGGAAAGTCCTCAACTTACGACCGGTTGGGTAGTCCTCGACTTACGACCGGTTTAGTCCTCGACGTACAACTGGTTTAGTCCTCGACTTACGACCGGTTTAGTCCTCGACTTACGACCGGTTGGGGTCGCGGCATTAAAAAGGTTGAGAACCACTGCTCTAAATCAAGACTCCACATAGCCTCTTTTCCCATGTTTTTTTTTTAAAAAAAATCCAAGTAGTCCTTGAGTTACGGTTGCAACTGGAGCTGGGATTGCCATCACTAAACAAAGTGGTCATAAAGTGCAGTATCACATGACTGCATCTCTTAGCGATAGCAATCCAGGCAGTCCCAGTTATCACCATCACCCAAGACACGTGGGTCATTAAACAAGAGGCAGAAGAAGTCTCAGGTAAAGAATACAAGGATGCTGCAGATGGATGGGGGAGGCACTGGGACCACAGGCCATACATGAGTTGGGGGGGTGCAGCGGTGCAGCACAAGCTCAGGAAGGTAGGGGAAGGAGAGTACAAGGTGGATCAGTATAGGTGAGTCACAGTAGTCTTTGGGTCAGAATCAGATGCACATTCTGTATGGAACTGGACCAAGGGAAGAAGTGAGAGAATAATTCAGGTGCAGAAAATTATAAACACACATATCTGTAAATCTCAAATTACTTGATTGAATTCCCTTTAGATGAGATGTTCATTTAATCTCATTTTCATAGACTAATATTCCATAAATAAGTTTGTAACAGTCTTTAGAGGAATGAAGCATAACTTCCCTCAGTATTATGCAAAATACAGATACTAACAGTATTAAGAACAATAATAGAAAGCTATTACATGTTTTGTGTTCACATTAATTTATAGTTTAAAATATATTTACATTTCCAGAATGCAGAAATCTCAGTTTTTGAAGTAAACATCCGTTTTGTTGGAGGATTACTTTCAGCATACTATCTTTCTGGCGAAGAGGTAAGATTGGATGTGTTGTTTGTTTGTTTGGTGCCTTTGAATCAGTATTGACCCCTGGCATTTGCCTGACTAGTCCCTTAAGTCTTTTTGCCCAGATTTGTTCTTGTCTCATTCCTTTGGCTGAGAAAGAATGACTGTCGCCCAGCCTAAGGCAGGCCTAGAACTCACAATGTCCCAGTTTCTAGCCTCAACCCTTGTTTCTTCTGTTTTATTAAAATAATCCTGTTTTTCTCTGTGTTATGAGTTGGCCTTTTGTTAGTTGACAGGCAAGTCTAATTCATAACAGTTTGAAGTATCATCTCGTGCTCACCCTTATTCCCATCAAATATTTTTTTAAAAAAATAAAAGTGTAATTAATACTCTGTTTTATATTAACAGAATCTGATTTAGCCAAATTGCCAAATATTTTTAAAAAGTTTTGGAAAAATATTCTGAGTTTTATCTGAAATTTCAGATTAAAATATAGAAACCTTGTTTTCATTTTCTCCTGTGTTGCATAACTCTTATTTATTTCCATTTTTAGATATTCCGAAAAAAAGCAGTAGAACTAGGAGAGAAGTTGCTTCCAGCTTTTAATACCCCCACAGGAATCCCTTGGGCATTATTAAATATCAAAAGGTAAAAGCTTACCATTTAACCTATATTGAATAAGTTAATCTTGCAGACCAACTTTCCTGTATTCCTTGCCACTTAAGTTCCTTGATCCCCTGAATTGCTACCAGGTAGTCATTTCTCCTATGTTTTGTTGCAAGTTGCAGGCACAGCTGATTTTCAGTGTAAGTCAATAGGAGCAGCAGGGAGCAAGACAGAGGCTTTCCATTACTAGCAAAATCAGGTCCATCCTGGGGACATGGCCATTTTTCAGTCAGGCCATTAAACTTAATATTTCCAGCTTTCAACCCAGGGATCAGTGAGACAAATAGTTAGAAAATCTTGCATATATCTCAATCCATGATTGTTTTTTAGAACTGGAAGCAATGGTGGATATTCCAGTCTTCCATGATAATAAGTCTGATCCAGGTCTTGTTGCCATACTGAAGTTAAGATGTATGAATGGAAACATTAATAGCTTTTGGTTCTGAAAACAAACCATGAACATGTGCTGTAAAGGTCACAATTAAGTATATGAACTGGAACCTTTTCTTTCCCAAATCACTGTTCCCGAAACATCACTCATAACTGCAGAATCATCTCAAATAAAAGCTGTTTCTAAATCTTCTTTCTTAAAATTTTGAATCCACCATTTTTTTCATACAAATCAGCTATATTTTCTCAGAATCAATGTTGTTCAATTAACAAAATGTCTAAAATCAGCAGTTTGGTCTATAACTCAGGTATATTAACTCTACCAGAATAAAAACAAGTCACATCAAGAAAGTTTTAAAAAGTCAACATATTAAAAAAAAATTCACATGAAATAATATGAATTAGAATGAGAAAGATGCTACTTTCTTAAGTAATGAAGGAGGAGGGTTTTAGTAGCCTACATAATTAGTAATCCAGACCTGGAGTAGGAGCTGTTTGGTATGGGGGTGGTGTTTCCTGCACAACTCCCTATAGTTTTAATATAGAGTTCCTATGCAGTTTTGGGCGATCAATCATAGGTTTTGAATTGGTAGAATCATAAGACTACCCTAACAAAGTAGCTCTCTAATTATAGAGCTCCATATTAAGAGAAGGGGATTAGCTCCCTCCTTACTCTTCTTTGCACTGACAATATTTTTATACAATGTCTTGGCATACTTGGATTTTAATTGTCTTCTCAGATTTTATTGTATGAGTTTTGCACCTGTGTTTCTTAGTTCTATAATGTTTAATTAATGTGTCTGTTTTGGTTGGAGTATTCATGCATTTAATTAATAGCCTGGGCACCCTTCTTCCATTAATCAGATGGAAGATATATACTTATATACTTATTTTTCAAAATAACATTCATGGAAATCTCATCAGAAGTGTGTGGTCTTGAAGCAAAACAAAAACAAAAAAACATTCCTGGCTCCATAATTTCCTAAATAATACGGACGATACAATATTGGTGGGCCTCATTCAGAATGATAATGAGGGTGATTACCAGGAGGAGATAGAGAGTTTGATGAACTGGTATAATAAAAACAGCCTGGTTTTAAATGTAGGACAGTATCTGAGGGGCTGCCACAAAGAAGAGGGGGCCAGGTTGTTCACCAGAGCACCAGAGGGAAAGACGAGAAACAATGGTTGGAAGCTGATCAAAAACAGAAATAACCTGGAATTAAGGAGAAACTTCCTGACAGTGAGGACAATCAACCAGCGGAATAGCTTACCCCCAGAAATCGTGGGCGCTCCATCACTGGAAATTTTTAAAAAGAGACTGGACAATCACCTGTCTGAGATGGTATAGGTCCTCCTGCTTGAGCAGGGGGCTAGACTAGAAGACCTCCAAGGTCCCTCCCAGCTCTACTCTACTCTACTCTATTCTACAAACCAAAGAGATTGCTGCTGATTTCAGAAAAGGCAGGCTCAGCCACATACATCAGTATTAATGATTCAACTGTGGAGGTGGTTAGTAGTATCAAGTTTCTGGGTGTGCAACTGATGAACAGGTTAGCTTGGTCGCTCAACAGTGAAACACCGGTGAAGTGTGCACAGCAGAGCCTGCATTTTCTGAGCTGTATGAGAAGAGCACATCTTCCTTCCCCTATCCTTATCATTTCCTATAGAGGTACAATTGAAAGCATCCTGCCATGTTGTATTAGTGCATGGTTTGGAAATATTACTGTTTCGGACAGGAAGGTTGTGCAGAAAATAGTGAGAATAGCAGAACAGATTATTGATAGTTCACTTCCTTTTATCCATATAAGCGCCGTTTGACCAGGGTCTGCAGTATTGTAAGTGACGCTACACATCTTCTTCATGAGTAGTTTTCTTTATTACCTTCTGAGAGGAGGCTTTTATGATATCCAAAGCAGAACAACTAGATTTTGTGATAGTTTTGTACCATATAATATCAACCTTGTTAACTGTCAAGACTCTTTTTTTCTGCTATGTATTCAAAATGGAATGTGATGTGTGTGTGTGTGTGTGTGGTTTGTGTAATCATAATCATATAATCATATTAATATGTAATCATATTAATCATATACATATACATTCTGCGAGCGGGCATCAGAATTTCATTTTTTAATGTGTGCCATTGTGTTCACAGAAAAACGTGACAATAAAGGTTATCTTATCTATTTTCCACTCATTTTTCTAAGTTCAAATATTGTGGTCAGGAAGATAGAAAAAGAAAGAAATTTTAGATATCAAGAAGTAACTAAGAAGAAATATTTTCCAGAGGAAACCCATTCAAGTACTTTCACATTCTGTGGTCTTTTGAACATCAATATGTGAACGTGTAATGGTTTCTCAAATTAAAATTATTGTTAACAAAATTCTTGGGTTTACTCTATTTTTATATAGGGACTTCATTCATTAGAGTATTCATAATCACAAAAAATGATGCAACAGTACAGCTGCCCTGGGAGTATTGATGAAACTTGATTCTTAAGTAATGATCTTCTCTGGCTAATTAACTAACAATACTGATAGGGGAGAAAAAGCAAAAGAAGATAATGCTGAAATGTTCAAAAGAGAAATTCCTTTTGAGCTCCTGACAGTTATCTTGCTTCAACAAATAGTAAAATACAGATGTTGGACTCCAGTTTCCTTCAACCTCATTTGATTCAAGGATGAAGAGAGCTGGGAGTTCTAAACCAGAAAAAATGTAGACAACATTCAATTTCACACTACTTTAAATTAAATTTCTCCACTTCATTTAACTTTACCCTACCTTTTTTTTTAGTGGCATTGGTCGAAACTGGCCCTGGGCTTCAGGTGGAAGCAGTATTTTGGCAGAATTTGGAACACTCCATTTGGAGTTCATACATTTAAGCTACTTATCTGGAAATCCGCTGTTTGCTGAAAAGGTTAGATTTCTATTTTAAATGGCCTGTCAATTGCTAACCAAATATCTGGAATGTATACATTTTTTATTTAAGTATAGATCCTCTAGACATAATAATTTCAAAGGGCACTTTTAGTAAGGTTCAAGAACTTTCTTGAAATCATAGTGACCTTGACCTTGTACTACTAACAAATGAAACTTTGAGAAAGTATTCATGTAACACTAAAACAAGGTTAACATTAAAGTAAAATCTCAGATTCACATGTTTCTCTCTTCTACCCTTGCAGCTAAAAGAATTAACTCTTTGCCTTTCTTGGAGATCTTATTCAACAAGAGACTAGTTTAATTTAAATATTGATTAGACCAAAGGTTTTGTACAAATAATTTCACTTTTTAAAAATTGATGTTTTATTTACTTGCCTTTATGTTTCAATTATAGAAACATATTTCTCTATTTATATATTTTATTTTAGCTGTCCTCCATCTTATTTAATAGTGGACATAAATAAATACTACTAAAGTAAAATAAAGCTGAAAAAGAATTTGGGTGAGGGTTTTCTTCAGATAGTTGGTTTGAGCACAGACAAGCCAAGGTTTGCTGAGAATGAAACTAAACTCAAGAGCTTCCCTATTAGTTACATGGGAAGAAAGCACAGGAATGGTAAGGCTCAGTATGGTGGGGTATGGTAATCAATTGACCCTAGCCATGAGCTATAATAAGACACAGTTAAATGAAATAAGGTAAGATCCAGTGAAGTGTGATAAAATAGCCTATGGTGGGATAAAATAGATTAAAATATAATGGATAAAATAAAGATAAAAGAAAAGGTAAAATAGTATTGAAATACTATAAGGTAAAATAGAATGCAAAGATATGAAATGACAAAGTTGAAAAACAGTGCGTGCTTAAGTGAACTCATCACCATTGCATGCAACTCCAATGTGTTCTACAAAACATGTTTTTTATTGAACAGGCCTGACTATAAATGTAACAGTTTTAGTGACTACATACAGTATACATTTGTGCTCTGACTGTGGTCCAGTCAAATAATGTATATAGGTACAGGGCCCTTGCTGTGGCATATAATTGACAATTTAATAGAACATGTGCAATATCTTCTATTTCTAATGCTCCACAAACACGTTCTCTCAAGACATGGCACTTGATAGAATTGTCCATATTTGACCATAGTATATAGATGCTCAAATCTTGCTCTAGTAAAGGCTACCCTGTGATATTGGAAAGCACAGGAAAAAGACAAGAGGTAGCCAAGGATTCTCTTAGGCTCAGTGCTTTTTTTGTAAAAAAAAAAAGAAAGAAAGAATTGAAAAGAAAAGGTGCCAGAACTCACACACCTCATACAACCTGCCTTGCCTACCCTACAAGGTTCCATCCAAAAAAGGTGCCGGAACTCCGTTCTGGGCGTTCTATGACAAAAAAAGCCCTGGTTATGCTCATTCCACATTTATGCATTAGATCTTTATATTCATAAGCAGTATCTTGCCTGTGCTTCCATAATACTTGTTATGGACAATAGTCTATTCCAGTCACTGAGCCAGGAAGGTACTTTCTAACTTTTGTGTTTGTAACATCCAAATCTATTACAGCTTTAAATATGCTTTGTATATAATCATAGATGTGGCTGATACGGTAAAAGATACAGTAAAATGAGATAACTTCTCCAAATGGAACTAAGCTATGTATTCAGTATTGATCTATTTTTACATTTCCATCCATGTTGGATAGGTTTCCTTTAAAACAATATTGTTGATAAAGATCCATTACACATGTGCTTTGGCAGATCCATTCCAGTGGAATATGTATCATGAAGGAAGCTGTTGTTTGAGTTGTTAATTAGTACCTTGAAGGAATACTTACTTTTAAGTTAGAATAATATTATGACCAATATTTAAAGAATGTTTTTATGAAAATGTATTATATACGTATGTTTATGTTAAAAAACCTCCAATTTTTTTGTTTTGAAATAGGTTATGAACATTCGAAAAGTGTTAAATAGATTAGATAAACCAGAAGGACTTTATCCTAATTATCTAAACCCCAACAGTGGTCAATGGGGCCAGCGTAAGTACTTCTGTTTAATATAGTATGCACAAAAGAAAAATATGTTTTCTAAGTTAGTTCAATTATGCAGTCAGTTTGGGTATTTCTCCTTGAATGATTGCCACAGAGGTTAGTATTTTGTTTTCTGAACATTTGAAGGTATTTATTTTATGTATATAATATTGGGTATCTTAGCATCTTAAGTTATGGATTTTCTTGTGCTAATTGTGGTAGAAAGCTTGTCTAATAAAGCCAACAGCTAGAGAGGATTCCAAATTATTGCTTATTTCATTAAACTAGCAGATTGCAATGAGTCATTGATCTGTTACACCCTGAAGATCCAAGAGCAAAGGCTTCAGTATTACATCTGTTTTGTATAAAATGTTAATCAACAACAGCCCTGTGCATGCATATACATTAGTAAAAGACCTCAGTTGAGAAAGAATTGTTTTATAACTCATAAGGATACTAGGCAACAGAAAAGAAGAGAGAGGTACTGTATTCTTAATAGTATGGAAACTTCTTTGAAAGGAAACATAATCACTATGTTATACGTACAAGTTGTACCAATTCTCTGTTATTCTAACTGGCTGTACTGTACTTTACTGCAGGAGAGATAAGGAAATACAGCAGTATGCTTCCTTAGAAGGGTGAACTTTAGAGCCAGTTAGTAACAGGCAGAGATTAGCACAGTAGTAAAAAATCCCATTCTTTTAAAAAGTGGTACATAAGAGATACAAGAAAGGAGATATACTATTGTATTAGTATGATAATACTATGTTAGTATATACTGTATTAGTACGAGCAAATATGTTTTTATTGATTCACATAATTAAACTCAAGTTCTTATTGAAACTCTCTACGCTAATAAATAAAACCCTTCTAAACCAAAGTTTTCCTTTTTATTTATTTTTATTTATCCAAGTCATATGACTGTCCATCACAACTAATGACTTAGTTTGGACAGTAAATAGAGTTAAAATAAAATAAAAACAATTATAAACTTTACAAAAGTTAAAATACACAGCAACCAAGTAACATCAACCCCAAACACTTGCATAACCAAGAAGCTTGTCCCTGAATACTCTCAGGGCCCTGGACCCAGCAGAGAATCAGGTTTTCAGGGCCTTACGAAAAGCCAGCAAGGTCGAGACCATTCTGATCTCTGGAAAGAGAATGTTCCACAAGCAGAAAAAAACACACATTTTTTGGCCAGCGGGATTTGAAGCACACCCATCCTGCCTGACTGGAGTGGATGGGTGAAAACAAGTGGGAGAGATGAGCCCTCAGATAGCCCAGTTCTAGGTCCGGAAGAAGTTTAAAGATGTCAACCAGCACCTTAAATTGTACTCAGAAGCACAATGACAACCAATACAGCTCATGGAATAGTGGTGTTACACCCACAAAATAACTGGGCGTGTTGCTGCATTTTGTACCAACTTTGATAAAACATTTTGAGAATTATTAAAATCTCCAAACCATTATCACAGCAACTGATAAATATTGAATTGGGAGAGAAGAACGTTTAGGAACATGTTACTGTGAAACCAGCAAGCTATATCTTTGGGGGTCTCCTCTGGTTTTATTGTTATTTTTTCTGTCCTTTGAGCTAGGCTTTTTTTTTTACTTTAGAAGTAAATTGAAAGTGATTTGCAGCATCACAGGTCAATTAGATTTGTTTCAAGCAACAATGGCTATAATAATAGGACTTATTATTGATGAGTCTCTGCTTGTGCTATTTAATTTGCAAATGTCAGGATTTTCTGAGGTAATTTATTTAGGAAACTGTAAAGGTCATTTATATGGTGCTATTCAGATACAAACCTTCACCCTAAAAATACATTTTTTTATTATTTGTTTGTTGGAGCTCTCATTTTTCTATTAATTGAATTCATGAAATGTTCTTTACAATGGAGAAACCACTCTTCATACTTCTATCTTATCACATAAGGTTTCTTTGGGAAAGGAAAGCAAAACTAGCATTTTTAAAAAGAAAATGCCAAGTCACAGGCTGTTGGCATAAAAACTTTCTTTAAAGAAGAAAACTTTAATAAGGAAAAAAAATTCTGTGCATGTCTGTCCTTTTTTAGAGGACAACCTACCTCTCTTCATTTTTAATGGCCATAATTTGAGGACTTTTAATGTACAATAAGTTGTCCTTTCTCCCCTCTCCCCAAATAGCATGCATATAATTCCCTTTAATTTAAAGCTATATTCAGTTTGCAAAAAAAAAATCAAAATCCATTTTTGAATTATACCATTTTTAGGGATCACCAAAATAACACAAAAGTAAGTGTTTGAGTTCTCCAGAATTCTTAACAGGTCAAATTGTTATAAAAATCAGGGAATGCGGAAAAGGGAGAAGACACCTCATTATAACAGCAGCTTAAATTATTTACAAGTAGAAAATGAATGGATCCAAACAAAATAGGTTTGTTGGGGATTAGGAATTGCTTGTTTCAACATGGAGGGAATTGGGCCACATATTTAAACCCTTGTTATGACTACAGAGCATCATGTTTTGAAATAGTGTAGTCTAATGGGAGAGATATATCAAAGAAGATACAGTAGAGCTTGATAATGTGGCTTTTCTATAGTATTTTGCCATTAATTTTTTTGTCTTTGGGATTGTGTTATATAACGTTACCAGATTGCTCTTGCACTTTTTTCCCAGATCATGTCTCTGTTGGAGGACTTGGGGATAGTTTTTATGAATATTTGCTGAAAGCATGGTTGATGTCTGATAAGGCAGATGAAGAAGCCAAGCAAATGTATTATAACGCTGTTCAGGTAAACACTATACAGAACTTGGGACACTATTGTATGTAACTGTGAAAGCAAATATTACGATAGGTTTTTAAAAAAACGTTTTGACTGTATATATACTCCTTTTATAAATATTTTTAAGTAACTTCACCTAACGATTTAGTATACTTTTCTGTAAATGACAATGTTATAGAGAAGCAACTTTTTAAATAGCAAACAAATTAAAACAATTTTATTTTTATAATGAAGATGGAAGTTGCGGGTTGTTGGAGATATTTAGCTTTAGTTCCTGTCTTTAAATAAATCAATTTAACGAGTTGGGCTATTGCTTCTTAAAACAGTTGAATCAAATCACCTAAAGCCAGTCTCCAAAGGATTATTGCGTTGACAAAGCAGTTCTTCCCTTTACTGTGGCAGCTACTCCATTACATGTAGTGGCTTTTTAGGCATTTCATGCTTTAGAAATGGAGAAGAGAAAGTGTGAGAAGACAGTTTCCTGATCACCCATTACCCAGTGGAAAATGAATTAGGATTTTGTTTTGTCCCAATGTGCCAATAGTTTACATTTACCCCACATTTCCTTTTATTTGCCATTCTATTTGGGAATCTTTTTGTTGCAAGACTAACTTGATTTGTCCACCCTTACCTGGGCCAGCTCACTCATCATTCTGAACTCCAAATCATTTTTGAACAAGTTCCTTATTCAACTAATAAGCTCAAGCATCTCCTTAGAAACTTCCATTTCAACAAAGCCCACTGATTCTGTTTGCTTTTCTTAAAAAAAAAATTTAAAATTGAAAAATCCATAAGAGGATCTGTTTTCCTATCCCACACCTTAATCTGCTCAAAAACCTTTGCTTAAGGGCTTTGTCATACATTTTGGGCTGAGTTGGCTAGGCTTCGTTTTGAAAGTTTAAATTTACTTGACTGGGTTTACATATCACAGTATGCCATGATATTTTAGCCATGCTCCTTGAATGAATTATAATTGACTAAATTCACACAACACTACTCCAAGCAAGCCATATTATAGCTTACTATCATGTATGGCTTAGCTATTGTCTATCAAATCACCCCGTTCTAAATACTTGTTAATACATTCAGGGTTAATTCAAAGGTTTTTGAGACAATGATTCCCTTTTTCCAAGTTGTATTAATTCTTCTATATTAACAACAATTGCATTCTGTGTTCATTAATCATGTTTTCTATACTTTGGCTGGAGTAGAGATAAACTGAGCAGTCTATAACAAAATGGGCAATCCCCCAACTCATTTTTAAGTGTTATGTTTGGTGCTTTCAAGTATGTGAAAAATATTTAGATACCTATATTATTGTAATTATTTATTATAGATTAATAACAGTTTTTTTTAAACAATTCTAGTCCATAGAAACCCATCTAATCAGGAAATCCAGCAACGGTTTAATGTACATTGCTGAGTGGAAAGGTGGCCTCCTTGAACACAAAATGGGTCATCTTACTTGTTTTGCTGGAGGGATGTTTGTTCTGGGTGCAGATGGAGCACCAGCTGATCAAACTGGACATCACATTGAACTTGGAGCTGAAATTGCCCGCACATGTCATGAATCTTATGATCGTACAGGTAATTATAAATTGTTGAGTACTGTTGTTCTGACTTTAAAATGTTGCTTATTCCTGTACTTGAATTCAGGGCAGTGTATTTGGCTTTTTCCAATCAAACTGATATCAATTGTGTAAGACATTTTTATTACATGTAGTTCCTACTTTTACATATTATAGAGTTAGAAGTATCCTTATAAAGTTTTCCATCTGTAATGTACTTTATGTTTCTAGGGGAAGTAGTTGGATTGCTTATAACAGAAATGAGAATATATGGCCCTTCAAATTTGCTGAGTTATAGCTCCAGTAATCCCAGCTAGCATGACCAATGTTGAGAGAGCTTTAATTGGATAACACCTAGGGAGCCAAATGTTACCCTCCCTTGCCTGTGACAGTGTTGTGCTTGGAATTAACAGTCTGATGTGAAGATTAGTATTAAAATTTTCCAGGATGCTGTCTAAAAATACTTGGTTAATATATTCAGAAATGGAGCAATATGTAGCAGAGAAATGGAGTAATTTTCTTAAATGGCTAATTGTGTGCACTGAAACTTAAGGAGAGACACTCTACGACTGTTAACACATCTGGAATCTTGTTAGATCAGAGTACCCAGAGTAAGAGGCAGAGGAATGTTTTTGCCCTTCTCATTCTTGATTGTTTTTTCTTTTTAAATTCTTCTTCCCGTGGGAGTTAATGGGAAAGAAAATACCAGACTAAGAATAATCAGTTTGGGGGCCTATCATCAGACATCTGCCAATTTAGGTATCAGTCCATAGAACTTAATGAAGGTCAACCCAACTTCTTTACTGTGTATATATTGTCACAAAGCTGTTCTTCATCAGTGGTGCAACATATCCATATCATTCTAATCTTTTCCAGCCAGAATTTTAAGTAACAAAGGGAAAAGCTATCACGTTCCCTCACTCATTCTGAAATGCTAATTGTGCAGTATGAAACCTAGGTTTGCCACTGTTGAAATATAGCAAATTTCACAACCATTAATAAAATAAATACATGTCCAAGTCCATGTGCTTGAACATGAAAACATCCATGAAAATAGGCATGTATGATATATTTCAACTCCATATATTTAAACATTTTGGTTTGTTTAATTTGGGGGTCTGCAGGTGCCATGTTGGGTTGTTGGGAATTCTGTGTTACCAGCTCCTGCCCTACAGCTGTCACGTAGTTTCTTTTTTTTAAAATGCAATGTATTCCCCAGAATTTTTTGTTATATTTTGATATTTGAGTTTGATTTTCTCGTTTTTGTTTTAATTTGATTAGTTGTGTAAAACTTACAAGAAATTGATTCAACAAAAATATGTTTTGAATACAATAAAACAATGTTTAGGAACATTTCATGGCTCTAGATCAGGGGTGTCAAACTGCTGGCCCATGGGCCGGATACGTCATCCAGAAGCTGCGCCCACCCCATTGCCGGCAATGGCAAAACCGTCCCGATACGTTGCACGATGTCATGTGACGTCGCGAGTTTGATATGCCTGCTCTAGATACCATTACACAATTTTGTAAAATGTTCCAGCTAACGCTCCCAAAAACATTTTGCTGTATTAGACCCTACCACTAGAAAAAGTATTTACAATTGCTTCAAACCTTGTTTTTCTTATGTTGGGATATTTCTCAGCTATTAAGTGCCAGAGCACAAACATCACACAATTTCCTATCATGTTGAGGCAAGAATCCCATTAAAGCTACTGTATAATGTAAAACTTGACAGAGTTCTTCCTCTTCAAATTAAGTAGAACAGATCTACTCACTTTTCATCATTTTTCTGCCTACTGTGGCCCTTCAGATGGCTAACAAATGTTTACCAACCTCTTTGTACAACAGGACAATCCTGTATTTTGGAGTTCAAAATTATAAGATGTTATATAATAATAAAGTAATTCACATATATTAAGATATTGTTCTTTACTAACACTTTTGAAAAGGCTTCATACCAGCACTGATAAAGCTGAATACTTTAATATTGTGTGTAGGTATGAAATTGGGACCAGAAGCTTTCCGATTTGACGGTGGAGTTGAAGCAATTGCTACCAGACAGAATGAAAAATATTACATCTTACGACCTGAAGTTATAGAAACCTATATGTATATGTGGCGATTCACTCATGATCCCAAGTACCGGCAGTGGGGTTGGGAAGCTGTAGAGGTAAGACATTTAAGTTATTTCTTTGAAGTATCTCATAATTTATATATTTGCCATTTTAAAGAATTATTTGAATTTAGCAGCAATATACTGTTTAAATGGAGCAATATACTGTTTAAATGGATTAGAAATATAATTGGTAGGCTGTGATTTATCTCAGGCAGATAAAAGACATTTGAGAGATTTCAACCATTTCCCATTTTTTATATCTACTGCTTAAGAAAAAAGAAAGAAAATGATAATTTGTTATATTTAAAACATATTTAGCCATAGTTAATACAATTTTCATTTTTAATTTCACTTTTTTCTCTGTTTTTATCTTTAAAATCCAATTAATTCACAGGAACAAGTTGGGAAAAGAAACCTTTGATTAATATATGATTTTCCCCCCTAGTATTTGTAATCTCCAGACATTTCAATAGTTTCAGCTATTATTGATATAAGATGTCTAGACAAGATGATCAAGACAACTTTGAGTACAAACAGAATCCTTCATATCTAACAGAATTAAAATATCAAATGAATCCTCACCCTTTTTCTATCATCAGAAACCTTTTTCATCTTGAATTATAACCAGGATTTAAAGCTTCATGGTTCCCCAAGAGGGATTATAGTCACTTTCTTGATCAGCATCAGTGTGGGGTTTGTGGCTCTTAATTTCTTTTCCCAGTTGTTGCAATGGAGTCTGCTATGAAAAAGACAACTCCTACTAAAGACTACCCATCTGTCAGTTCCTCATCCCAATCCCAGTTAGAATTGTTCTCATTATTATCTTAATTATTTACATATGTTTTTATTTTCATTTAAATTAATGCTACAACTTGTTCTACCAAAATCGATGCTTTGTCAAAATTGGAATAAAATTACCAATTTAAAAGGATAAAACCGATATGAGAATAAACATTTATCATAGTGTCTAAATAATGCAGTATAAAAATGTGCATCAATTGAGATCTGTAGGGCAAAAGGTACTTAATGGAAACAATATGGGTAAACCACATAACATAATTTATTTTTGTTTATTCAAACAAGTCAGTTTCTGAATTAGAAAAAGGCAATTTCTTTGTTGCCATAAAAATAATGAGAGTTGTAGTAAGATACTTATATTAATTTGACTCCAAATTTCAGTGCAGCATGACTGATGTGTTTTGTGCAGAATATGCTATTATTGTGATAATTGCTGTAAGTTTAAAATTATGAAGTGGTATTATAGTGCAAATTACCTTACAATGTTTTGCACTGAGAAAGGTACTTATAAAATACCCAATTTTTTTCTCCTTTTTTTAAAATTCAGGCATTGGAAAAATATTGCAGAGTAGATGGTGGCTATTCTGGCCTGAGGGATGTTTACAGCAATCGTAAAAGCCATGATGATGTACAACAGAGTTTCTTCCTTTCAGAAACGCTCAAGTAAGCAGTTGAACAGATTTTTAAATGAGTTATGAATTAATACTTTGCTAGGTTGGAGCAGTAAGTAGCTTAAACGTCATAATTAAAATACAATTACCAGTCTCTTTTTTTCCAGTGGAAGTTTGGATACTTCTCAATGAAATACTAAGCAAATTTTTAATATAATAAAATCTCAGTATAAATAAAATAAATATGCTACATCTACTATGTATTTCTAATTTTATAATGTATTAATAATGCATTTTTGTTGTTCTTTTCTAGGTATTTATATTTATTATTCTCTGAAGATGATATTCTTCCATTTGAACATTGGGTCTTTAATACAGAGGCACACCCTTTCCCAATTATTAAAACAGGAAAAGAGGAAAAAGAAAGCAAATAAAGCTGTTTTGAATTTTCTTTGGGCATATTATATGGCTGTTAATGTTCTAGCTGGCATATTTTTTTTTTAGTTTTAAACCAGGTTCTGTTTCATGTTTTGTTTGTTTTTTGCAGTCTGCTATCAACCTGGCAATTTTTCTCAAGGGACCTAATATTATTAATTTTAATTATTAATATTTATGTTTTCCCAGCATGTCACGTGTCATCTCTAGATTTTGTTGACCATCAGTATAATAAGTATTTGGTCAAACAGAATACAGAATTCATTGTGTTACTTATTTTTTACTTTATGTTTAGACTGCAAAATTGTTTTCTCCTCTGTGAGGAGATGTCTGCTTTAAGCTGTAATACGTTGCTGTGTTGCAAAAAGCCATAAAGAATTAAGTATGAAGAGCTTTTTTCTTTTTAAATCTGCTCCAGTGGGATTTGTCTGATCAGTGGAGACAAATCTAACTGTGACAGCCTCTTCTTATGCGGGTCTATCATTAATTGGTAATCAGAATACTTAGAAAGATGTACTATTCATATAAACCAGATATCGTTTTATCTTATCTGTATATACCATTACATTGAACTGTGGCTTGTCTTAGAAGCCTGGATTATGAATACTTTTTCACTTATTTGCATATCAAGCCTAACCACAGATAATTTTGGAGCCCATCTATTTCTTTGTCTCTGAATTTGTTTCATAAACAACTGTGGTTTTTGGACACGGTTTCACAGATACCCTTTGAGACTGCACAGTTCTCAAAGCCTGTCTTGGTGAAAATAGAGTTTCAGCAGTATTTTCAACGAAAGGAAAAATCTGTTTCCTGTAAAACTTTAGTTGTTATGCAAGATGAACTAATCTAATGTGTGATATCCTTTTTGTGCTTTGAAATTTATCCTATTTAGAGATTGGTTAGTCCAATTCTATGAGTCTGTTATTGCTATTTCCAACATTCCATTAACTTCATCTTCCACTTGACAGACATTGGGCACAATGATGTGGAAAGAGGAGGATAATATACCTCAGAGGTACCATGTTTTAGAAGTTCACACTGTGGCTCTAATTCTCTTTTGAAAGAATTGACCACAGTACTTTAATGTTTTACTGCAGGGGGCAGGGGAACCTAAACTGTTCCCTAGTTTATCAAAGTGATAATGTTGACTGATTTATTTTATTTTAGTTTAGTTTTGTTTTGGAATGGTCCTTTTTCCTATTTACATTTGGGATGCTTCTGTAAATATTATAGTTTTAATAAGCAACATTAAACAATGCGAGTAGGGGTTAATTTTATATGACACGTCATGTTTAGCAGCCTTCATGTAACAAAGCAAAATTTTGTTGAAAAGAAAGCTGGGAATTGGTGTACAACAGAAGGGAACCTGTTGTGGTAGCCTTTCTTCATTATGTAGCTTTTAAAACTGAATTGTGGCTACCCTCTAGTCCTAAAAGTTTCATTGCAGTCCTAAAAATTGTATTTACTATACCGTGACACAGCCTCCTATCTGGACACTCAAATTAGTTAGTGCAAGCATGTTTATGCTATCAAATCTAGCTATCTAAGTTTTGAACCAAGATAAGATGAAAAATTGCATAAACTTACACCCTGATCCACAGACAACCTGATGATACATAACATTGTGAGTGTCTGCACTGAGGTGAGGCTTTTTCAGAACTTGCTACATTCTCAGTACAAATCATTTCCTCTGCGGTATGGCTTAGTCATGCTACAGTGCTGCTGCAACATCACATCTCTATTTATGAAGCCTATGGATGATCATATTGTGCTAGGTTCTAGGTTTGGCCATAATGATGATCTGGTAGTCTGAATAGGGAGAACCAGAAGCAATAATTCCCTTTCATGCCCCTGCCCTCCCAATTTTACCTGAATCTTTTTCTGTGTCTCTCTGTCCCAGTTTGCATATTAAGTTTCACACACCGTCCAAATCTTTAAAATATTCTGAAAATCAAACATGGCAACTGAAAAAATCAGCAAGTAAAATTATTGGAGGAACAAGGACATTCATGTATATTTGGAACAGGACTGTTACAGCTAGCAAATCATTATTATATTAAGACATTTTTGTACAAAATGATGTCATTTCTCGATTATATAGAATACTACTAACATGCATATAATTTTGAGTATCAAACTGCTTCTCATTTGTTGGGCCCTTGTATTTTCTGTTTGGTTCTTCACATTAAGTTTTTCAAATGCTGATTTACAGAAAAGCAAATAGAATTTCTATTATGGAACATTGGGGGAAATTAATTTCTGCTTTGTTTTTAGATTCAATGCCAATATGTATGACTTGGGGGGGGGAATACAAATTACATCACAACCCGTTTTTACATAGGGACAGTTGATTTTCTTGCCATAATAATGGAATAAGTAGTAAGGTTTCTTCTGGGTTACAGCAAGTATTATATTACAGATGTAACATAAAATTAATTACCAAATAACATTAACCTGTTTTATCAGCAAAGAAAGATAGCTTCTGTAGCTGCTCAGCATGTTAACTAGTAAGACATATATGCAGTATATAATTACATAGAGTGAGAATCAAACTATATACTGCTGTACAGGATTTATTATTAATATTATTCATCCTGTTACAAATCTACTGGTATTGATTGACCAAAATACTTTTAAAGTCAATGCACTTTCTGAAAGTAAGTGTAGAAGGGCAGCAATCATTTGTGTAGCTAATAATGTGCAATATTATCGGTTCACATTTTTTAAAATAAAAATTATGTAGCAGTTTAATGTAAGAAAGTACAGTTGATTTCCAGTTCTTAACCTTTATTTTTCCAACTAAAGTGCCATTTTTACTTTCTTTGGGAGCCACCATTGATGGTAAAAGTCTGTTACGGCTTCGAACCTTGAAATCCTTTTCATAAAACACACTGTAAGTTATTATTCCTCCTTATGACACTGTGCACTGCCATGACTTGCCTTGCATCATCCAACAGATGATAGTTAAATTCTTTTAGTCCTGTTCAAGACCTTTTGAAGAACACATTTTGTTAAAACTTTTTAATTTCCTAAGAATAAACTCATAAAACCAGAAATGGTTACCTGGTATGACTATCTCTGATGCAGTACTTCATGTTTGTTTTGTTAGTTGTTCTCCAAGACTCTACTGTTTGGTAGAACCATCAATAGTCCTTTATTGTTTATCTTCCACCTACAGTATATCATGAACATATCATGAATCATATCATATCCTCACTGTTATGTTTACATAAAGATATTTGGAATAGCAAATAATTTGTTCCCCCTTTTTAAGGCTATAATCCAAGGGTTTGCTTTTTTGTTGTTCTTGTGGGATTTTTTTTTTGGTTAATATAAGTGTTCCAAGACTATATATTATTGGACTCAAATATCTTTCACAGAAATGCTGTGTTAGGCATCCAGCAATCCACTTCCAATACTATACCAGCTTGCTCCCCAAAATGTGCCAGTTTTAAAAAAATAAATACAAGGGAATTATTTCACTTATTCTCTCTAATCATTATATTTAATTTGTGAAGCTGATATTGGCTCATATGTGGCATTTCCGCTCCTCTCTTTTCGCTGCCACTCCTCCAGCAAATACTGCATCTGGGTGCCATTTGGGGTAAATTGGACTCTGACTTGCTCACATGTAACCTTAAGGTATAATAGTCTGATTTCAAGTTCCCATATTGTGTGAGCTTAACCATTGTGATTTATTTAATAAATCATAGGCCAGTGACCAATGGCTTAATGTCTGTGAAGTTAATATTTTCTTGTAGTCATCTTTGTCTGCTTCTATAAATCGAATGAAAAATGATTTTAAAAATTATGCCCACCCCCCTTTCCATTCTTTAGAGGCAATTGCGCATAATCTCAAATGCAGTGACTCAAGTGTTTTTATCAATTTCATATTTCTTTTTAAAGAAAGTTGTAATTTTCTCATGGGGGTTATTATTTAAAAGAGCACAAAGTTTCTATAGTTCTATAACTTAGAGGTAATCAGGTTATATGTATAAGCTGCACTAATGTATCTTTTTTGTAAAGTGATGTAAGTAGACAAGAAGATTGTATGTCCCTTAGAATTGCTAACTATAAAAGAAACATTGTTTTATATCTTGAAAACGGCAAAGTCGAGTTTTACAGAAAACTGCCAAAGTATAAAGTTTCAGATTGATTGCCATTTTAAAAGTTATTGCTAAAACCCTGAAATTATTTACAATGGTGTGAATAGCTTCAGATTATTTTTTTTAGAATTTACTAGCAACGTCACACAAGCAACTTTGGGGTTCTCTTTTATCCTTCCAGAAATGACTGAATTAATGCTGATCACTGTGTATATAGTTTAACAATAAAGTAACTCTATTTTTTTTAAGTGTCTTTTCCAGATTAGACAGCGTCTAAATTTCCATTGCTTTTTAGCAAAAAAGCTAAATCAACCACATTGATATGCACAGTGTGGCTGTTCAAATACTTAATATACAAAACCCTGGAATTTCTTAAGTGCTATGTGTGTTGTATGACAGCTTTGTAATCCCAAATGACACTTCGTTGGTAAAGTGAACTGATCATGCAGTCATTTTGTTATAATGTTTTTGTTTGTGCATATTCCACTTAGTCTTTTTCCACCTTTATAGAAATATCTGGTTACAAGAGATCAAAATGCTTAATTTTTAAGAACTATATTTGTAAAAAAAATCAATTGTGAATAAAGTCTTTTAATAAATGCTTTCATTTGGCAATGTGTTCATGTATGTATGGTTATTGAAGAGGCACAAATAATAAATCTGCAATAAATAGAGGAAGATCTGGGCTAATTACATGGAGGATAATGTGTCTGGTGTGAAAGGCCTATTTTGGCACTAGATAATGGTAAAGTGAATTCAAGAAGGGTTAGACTTAGTTTTGTGGCTACGTAGAGATTCTAGGCTGATTCCCCATTTGACTCCACCCCCGGGTTCTGCCACTCCTACACAAAACTAGGTTTGCTGGTTGATTATTTCACTAAAACACATAAAAATGAATATATAAACTTCTTAATCCATGACACACAGTCAACAATGTACAACAAATATTGCAAATATATTTCACTGCATTCATCCAGAATCTAAAAACAGGTTTTTCAAACATACTACCTGAACATTTTCATTTCACAATTGTATTGTATTGTTGAACTATTTAATTACTCTGTGATTAAATTGCCTTATATTGCCTATAATAGATGACTTGGATCAGTAGCATTTAAAAATTTGTAAACAAGATATGGATCTATTCACAAAATGGAATGGAAATTGTGATTATTATAATGAAAACTCTACCAGAAGGTAAATTCATGACATTCACATCTAGCTCTCCAAGCACCTCAAATTTCTTTTCCTGTGCTCAAAACACAGGGAGGTGGTGGAAAGCTAATTCTCAGACATTTGGACTGAACTTATTCCAAGGGAAGGAAAGAATTGTGGGGATCCATCTGAGCTCCAAAAAGGAGTTAGATTCAAGTCTTAGTTCAGAAGACAACAATCGCTGCAAGTGTGTGCTGAGCTCCTTTGGAGAAGTAAAAGGATTGTAAGGCCGATACTGGTTTTGTGCATTTAAAGTGAGATTTGCATTTACTGTAGCTTGGAAGACAATCCCCAGATATTTGAAGGTCTTGACTCATTAGCAAGTCCTATGCTAAAAAGTGTTATTGCCTAAGATCTTAGCTAAGGTTATTCAGAGATTACAGTAGGAAGTTTTGGTAAGAAAGGGACAATGTCACTCTATCTTTACAGGTCATATAACTCATGGATAGAGCTTAGAAGTCACCTACCTACATAGATAAAAATCAATCACTGAAAGTTTATGTCTTCAATATAAATGGTGAATGCAATACTTTAATATTAAAATTCTTGGCAAAAGTAGAGTTTTGTTTCTAGCATGATGGGACCCTGATTCTTTAATATAGTGATTAGTGAAATTTAACATAAGAAAGGTTGTGAACCTCTGACATATAGCAACATTCACAAATTTCTTGCCCCTCTTGCAGATGGGTTAATAGAAGTCAGAAATGTGCAATTGCTCCCTCGTTAACGGTTAAGCTTGGCCTGTGGTGTACAGGGAAGCTGTAAGTAGAGCCGGGGGGGGGGGGAATCAAAACTCAATTTTGTCTCGTTTCATTTAAATGAAATGTAATTGCAATTAAACACAGTTAATATGACTAGTTATACATGTTTAATAATTTTCCTCTGCTATTCAATTAAAAAAAATTGGAATGTGAGGGTGGGGATAATATGTGGCCTTGCAGCCTTACATTTTACATTTCTGTGTTAAATGATATCAGCTAATGGAGCTACCTTCCAAAGAAAAAGAATGATCATTATCATAATTAGTAGTAAAATGAAACAATTAAAATCTGCCTATTTGATAAATGCAGCACTCAAATATTCCAGCCAAGACACTGCTCTCCCAAATCATTGAGTAAAGTCATAAGCTAGGTTACTAATTAACATAAATCAGTCAACATTTTCTCTGACCCATAAAATCATTACAAATGTGAGATTGCTATTTACAAGCCTGCTAGCTATTTCAACAGGCTTGCTTCAGTAGAGAGCTGCTTATCAGATTCAAAAGCAATAATTTTTAACTTCAAATAAAAAGAGACCTTTATAAATTGTGATGTGGATACAAATCTTCAAGGCTTGCTCAGGACCCATGGATTTGGTGGGATGTAGGGGACACGATGGCTTAGCGGTTAAGATGCTGGGCTTGTCGACCAGAAGGTAGGCAATTCAAGACCTAGGTACCGTGTGATGTGGTGAGTTCCCATGAATGTCCCACTCCTGCTAACATACCGGTAGCAGTTTGCAAGCATGCAAATTGCAAGTAGATAATAGGTACCACTTCAGTGAGAAGATAACAATGTTCTGTGAGCTTCAGCATATAGTCATGATGGCCACATGACCACGGAAGCATCTTCAGACAATGCTGGTTCCCTTGGCTAGGAAACAGAGATGAGCACCGCCTCCTAGAGTCAGATATGACTGGACAGGGAAAACCTTTTTTATCTCTTAAATATGGATGAAAATGGGTCTCCACACAAAGCATCAATAATTGCAAATAAGAGGTCTATACCTGTGTATGTGAAAACCTCCTTTTTAAAAACAGAAATACATCATATGCAATATTTTGGAAGCTATAGCCGCAGACACACATAGTGAACCCCCTAGCAAGGCATGGTTCTCCCATATCTCTTTTCCTTTTTGTGAAAAAAGACTTCTGATTTCTAGGATTTGTGTTATAGCAATAGCAATAGCACTTAGACTTATATACCACTGCACAGTGCTTTTATAGCCCTCTCCAAACAGTTTACAGAATCAGCGTATTGTCCCCAACAATCTGGGGCCTCATTTTACCGACCTCAGAAGGATGGAAGGCTGAGTCAACCTTGAGCCAGTCAGAATCGAACTCCTGGCAGTGAGCAGTGAGTTTAGCCTGCAGTACTGCATTCTAACTACTGCACCACCACAGCTCCTATTATCTGTAGCTTAGACTGTATGATTGTTTGGTTATGGTCAGGATGAAATCCTCACCCATGAAACTCTGCAAATGAGCTTAGTCCACTCACCATTTTTCATTTTATTCTATCTTACACAGATGATAAAGAAATGAAAGAACTGCTTTGGGAAAAAAATGCATTAAAGATAGGGTTTTTTTTTTAAAAAAAATGCTGAAATAACAGCGACTCAAACGACTACATCAATTCCCCCTTCATCAGTCATTTTATATATTAATATCCTTTTACCTGTCATTTTCTTGTATTAAATCCCACTCTTTGAAAGTCTTAACCTTCAAACAACTGTTACTGATTTCCAACAACAACTACAATCACATCATTGCTTTCTCATCGCTGAGCACTGAAAAGCTTAAGTTCTCCCAAGGAGATGTCGACTTGGCCAACCTTGATTTTACATTTCTTGGCCTAGAATGAATTAAAAAAACTATAAAGGATGAGGTCCCTTTCAGCTATTGCCCCAAAAGGCTGAACTTAATCAAGAATTTGGAACAAATCACAGGATAGACTCAACATTTCAAAATCACATTGCTCAGGGGGGCTGCCAGGAAAAAGAACAAAGCTCTTTTTGGTATTCTCTAAACTCTCGCAAGGTCCTCCAGGTTGCTTTTATATTTTTGTATATGGAATCAACAGAGGTGTCAGGAGGACAGATGCTGACAGGACAGAGGGGAAGAATGGGGCTTTACAAGAATAAGGAATTAATTGGAAAATGTAAATGGAACAAATAGAGGAGCAGATGGGACGGGAGTTGGAACTCCTTTTTAGGTTATATCCCCAAACATTTAGTTTCAAAGGCAATTTTGTTTATATAACACAAAAATTATGTACTGAGCAATGCTGCTGTTAGAAAAGATACACAGATAATGTACATTGAGAATACTTACATTGTTAATATAACCCCTTCTTTTTTTTCTGGAAATTCAGTTTAATCTCTTAAGAAACAGTGCTTTCTAGTTCAATGAATCTGAACTAGAACCAAAGAGAGTTTTCAGAACACAATAAAATAGGTCAATGGGAGAGGAAATGAGACCACAAAAAGGTCAATTAATTCAATCATTCTACCCTCAGGAGGTTAGATAAACAAACCAAGTCATGCATAGGGTTAAACTATTACCCATCAGCCATGAGGGTTCACTAGCTTTCATCTGTCATGTGATCATGCAAACTGTGTGGGAGAAGTTGAACACTGGTAATTAAGAGATGGGTAAGATTCCACCCTAAAAGTCCTCTACTGGGGCTTCAACTGCACAACCATTGGTGGGTGCGCAGGGGGTGGAGTGGGACAACTCGCTGAGGCCAACTGGCCATGGCCAACTTGCTGTAGGACAACTTGCTGTAGGACAACTTGCCACAAAGCAATTTAACAATTCAATTCTATTATTTAAAATAAATTGTTGTCATTCACATTTCATTCTGTCCCTGTTTTTGCATCCCTTCTTTAATGATTCTGTTCCACCATTTCTTTGATATTAGTGTAACTCTTGTCCTGTGGCAAGTTGGCCATGGCAAGTTGTCCTGCAGTGAGTTGGCCACGGAAAGTTGGCTATGGTGGACTGGTTGTGGTGAATTGTCATAGACCCAACTCTAAGGGAGGGGGAAGGGAGGAATAGTTGCTTTAACTTTAAAAAAAAGAAAGAAAAAGTGACAGCTTGCAAGTTCCTGCACAGCAACTGGAAGAACTAAAACAATTACAGCCCAGACCCTGTCAACCCAAGTAGTGTGCTTCCACGCTTCACAAAGATGAATGTCTGACCAGAAGAGGTGGTTACTGAATTGTTTATTTTGTGGGGATGGAGATTTTCTGGAAGAAGAATGTAAGGGGATGTTGATGTTGTGCTTCATATTAACACAATGGGGTATTGTTTATGGATTCTTCTACATCTGATCAGCCAGCTGATTTATAGCAATTATTTGGATAAAGGAGAAAATGGGAATATTTTTTTTCCAACCTGATGCTGAATAACCACCTTAGTTCTGGCAATAAACATTGATTTTTTTTAAAAAAAACTTTTTTTTCTACTGCTGATCTTAATTTTGCTGTTATGGGTGGAAGAAATAACTATGACAATCAGGCCCCTGGACACAATTATTTTCCCTTCCAGCAATCTTTTGATATATGAAGAAATTCACCTTTCTTTTTATACTGATTTTTAGTCAGGTAAAATATTGTATCCTTGTAATATACCAAGATATAAAGAAGCATTTCTCCAAATAAACAGTTTTTTCAAAAATATAGAAATTAATGAGTTTATTGAGCAAATAAGAAACTATGGGTAGCAAGCTAGGAAGAAGGCTAGATATTAAACACAATCATTATCTAATCAGTTTATGCATATTAGTTTATTGAATTAAGATAAGATTGATTGGACAGAGGCAATATCATGCTCAATCCTTGATATTTTTAATGCCACTGGGTAATACATAAGAGCGACATTTCTCCAAAGGAAGCAGTGATTCTATATATGGTGTAAAGTAGGGCTATCAAATCTGAGCTTCAAACATCTGGATGACTCCTAGGTGCCAGCAAAGAGATACAAAAACTTTTAGAGATTTTTGCAGCCCAGATGTAAAAGACAAGGGAAAAAATTGACCAGGATATCTGAGCTAGAATATTAGCCCCCAAAAGTTAGATATAAAATAAGTGATGAACAATTTGTGCAGAAATCTAAACTTTTCTCCACGTGCAAAGTTATTAATAATTCAGCTATTTTTACTGCTTCAGTTTCTCAGCTTCAGTGTGACATTTCTTGTCAGACCCAGAAGTCAATGGGCCTAACATGTCTTCACACACAAATGAACAAATCCCATACCTAAACTTAATGCTTTTCATACAGTGAAGCTTCATTTTTAGAAGACCAGCCATTCCTATACATAGACCAGGGGTAGGCAACCTTGGCTCTTTTATGACTCATGGATTTCAACTCCCAGAATTCCTGAGCCAGCATGGCTGGCTCAGGAATTCTGGGAATTGAAGTCCACGAGTCATAAAAGAGCCAAGGTTGCCTACCCCTGACATAGACGATTCACTAAAATAAAATCACTGTTTTCCTTTTAGGGGAACAAATCTTGTACCATTAACCAGATTTTTTTAAAAATGGCAACAACAGTATATTTTCAGCGAAACAGACTTCCCAACAACTGTAGGAAAATATTGATCTTATATAGTTTCTGGGAATAGACTGAAACCTGAAATAAAGATTGAGATATTTCTTTTTTGAACACCAAAAAGAATTTAAACAGTTCAATTTCTTTGGGGTAATAATAGTATTCATCGCTATAGTTATAATAGTAAATTTTCCTCCAAAATTTTGAGGGTTAAGAGAACTGATCTGGCTTAGCCTTAATGATGTTCTGCAAGATTTTCTTTTATTTGCTTATAAAGAGTTATCTTAAGAAATATCTAACTTAATTTACAGTAGTAGCAACAGAGCCCGATGCTAGCCCATTTGGTTTAAAAGAAACAGCAATGTTCTGCAAGAAGACAAGAGATGAAAAAATATTTTGCATAGGACTTGATTTATATTGTGGTTAAAAATCAATATGTTGAAGGACACTGAAAAGAATGGAAGCATGCAAAATATTGTATATACAGTAAGTCCTAATATATGTCCTAAGTCTGGTGCTGCTCATCCTGTTGACCCATGACTGTTGTGCTAGGTTTGCCACCAACCATATTGTGAAGTTTGTAGATCATACAACACTAGTGGGCCTTATTCATGATGACAATGAGGATGCTTACCGCAAGGAAGTTGAGGGTTTAGTGAACTGGTGTAAGGAAAACAGCCTAGTTTTAAATACTGGAAAAACCAAAGAGATCATTGTTGATTTCAGAAAAGGCAGGCACAGCCACACTTCTCTGTGCATTAATGATTCACCTGTGGAGATGGTTACCAGCATCAAATTCCTGGATGTGCAGTTAACAAGTAGGCTGGCTTGGTCGCTCAACAGCGAGACACTGGTGAAGCGGGCACAGCAACGCCTGCATTTTCTGCATCATATGAGAAAAGCACATCTTCCTTTCCCTATTCTTACCACTTTCTACAGAGGGACGATCGAGAGCATCCTGTCATACAGCATCACAGTCTGGTTTGGAAGTACCACTGCTTCAGACAGGAAGGCGGTGCAGAGTGGTGAGGATGGCTGAAAAGATCATTGGCAATTCCCTCTCTCCCATCCAGGACATAGCACATAAGCGTTGCTTAAGCAGGGTCCGTAAGATTGTCTGGGACACTACATATTCTCTTCATGACCTGTTTTCCTTGTTACCTTCTGGGAGGAGGCTCTGTGGTATCTGAAGCAGAACATCCAGATTCAGTCACAGTTTTGTTCCATACAGTATTAACCTTGTGAACTCTCAAGTTTCCTCCTTCCGTTTTGTATTCAAGATGGACTGTGATTAATATTTATATGTATTTATATGTAAGGGTGTAGGTCTATACATATGTTGTATATAGTATGTTTAAATGTGTGTTATGTATGAGAGCAAGCAACTAAATTTCATTTTTAATGCGTGCCGTTATGCCCACAGTAAAAAAAACAATGACAATAAAGATTATCTAAATCTAAATATAAACCTGAAGGGATCTGATTAACTCCTGATTGGGACTAAAAACAATCCATGTCAAGGACCTCTGCTAGCAGCATGCACAAAAGTCAGTCATAGTTGTGTGAGATGATCCTATATAATGAAAATGAGATTTAATTCATGCAGATGCATACTCAAGTGGGTAGACAGCTGGCAGATCAGAGCCTGTCTCCTCATTGCAACCTCTTTTTTTCTGAGGGAGAAGAGCAAGGCAACTATTTTGCATAGGAGCAGAAGCCTGATCACATGGCAGTGGGTGCAGCCTACAATTTTGCCCACCCAACCAGCCTAATCAGGGCTAGGATCTAAACAGACAAGCTAGTCCCTGATGCCAGTGGTATTGGGTGGTTCAAGTATAGTCACAAGAAATATGTAAATGCAATGATACAAGGTTCTTGAATTATTGGGTTGGGTACAGTTAAGCATTTAATAAAAACATTGCAATAAGAAACAATATTTCACCCAACTACCATTTAAAGTAGTAGATTTATCTTTTCAAGGAGCCAGTCGTGAAGAAAGGTAGTTGGCCAATTCAGGTATTTGTCCAGCATTACTAGCATGACTCACTCCATGCATCATCAATTCTCAAAGAATACTCTAGGGAGCCATGAGCAAATTTGAGGGGGGTTGCATTCCCTCCCACTCTACTTGGACACAGGCAGTGAGTTGATGGCACCAGAAGCCATATGGGGGCTTCAGGTATCAAGATGAGCCTTCAATGGTTTTTCTGTTCAGTATCGACAACGCATGCAGCCAGCTCAGTGTAAAGAGTCACCCAAGCTACCAGCCAGGTTCATGTCACTCTTGCTTTCTCTCACCTTCTCCCCTCTTTCAAGAATGGCTCTTCCAAGGCTTCTTCCTTAGAGTTACCATGGCAGATCCTGATGCTACGCTTGCATACTGATTCTAGGCAGCTAGAGCATACTTGGTATCCCATCATGAGGCATTATTCTCCTCAAAAAACAGAAGACTATATCATGGCACCATAAAGTTGGAGAACCTCTGCTTTTCATTATAGTAGGCAGTGATGTGATCATCACAATTAAACCAGAAAACCATCTGGTATTTCTTCCATTGAGAACAAAAATAAATGGGCATTGATGAGAATAAGGGACATTTTTATTCAGTTTGCATTTTTATGGTAACCTACTCAATTGTACAGTTTTAAACCAAGCAAAACGGAAACAATAGTAATCTTTTAAATGCATACTTCTCCAAATATAATTATGCTGGGTTTTTTTTTAAAAAAATGCTCACAATATTGTATATATTAGGAAAAGTTGCTGGCAGTTTGGAAAAAATATGTACTAAAAGATGAACAGGTATACATATTTTCACATGGATTTATCTCCACACACTCTCACAAACTGCACATTAATGTGGAAAGTGAAAACGTCAAACTGAAGATAAAAAAATGAAAAACTGAAATGGATAAATTTCCCTTTTGTGTCATCACTACATCACTAGAAAAGGGGAAAATGCTCTTGTATTTTATAATTCACTGAATTATTCAAATGGGTAGCTCTTTGCTGCCATCACCTGACTTTGTGAAGTTATTCAAGCCTTCTATTCTGTAACATACTATTGACTTTCAGATCCATGTTAGAACATCTTGATTAAGCCTCTGCAGAGATCATCAAAAGTACAAGATTTTAAGATGTTTCTATGTCTTCATCAGCAAACAAGATGATACAAAAGGCAGATGAGGGGGAAGAATTGTGATATTAGAGTCATGAAGTCTGTATGATTGAAAGTCTTATAACCTACATAGTTATCTTCTTTCGGCTGTTTCCTTCTTCTTCTGGGTGATGAATTAATTCATGCCAACATACCTCTTTCTCAACATCTGCTATTTTGGACCCATTCAATACAAATAATTAATGACTGTCATACTTAGCTTTTATTTTCCTAATCATGTCATTTCATTCATGGGCATGATAAATCTTTACTTACAGGTCAATTTGGGAAAGTCCATCCTTATGAAAACGATGTGTCATGTTCAAATGAACACTGAGCTAGAGGTCTGACTGAAACTATAATTAATTCTTGCTTGGGACTTTTTTAACAGATCGTAATTCTCTTCTCTCTGCTGAGAGTGGGGCTGGCTTTAGGCTAAGGCTGAGTAGGCATTGGCCTAGGCAGGGGATGGGAAACCTTGGCTCTTTTATGACTTGTGGACTTCAACTCCCAGAATTCCTGAGCCAGCAAGGCTGGCTCAGGAATTCTGGGAGTTGAAGTCCATAAGTCATAAAAGAGTTCCCCACCCCTGGCCTAGGATGTCAAAACTTAATGCTGCACCTCTTTCCAAAAACAAAGGCTATTTTAATAATGCAAATCTTTCAACTGACAGGAAATGGCACTGAAGGAAGACCCTCTAAAAGGATCAGAGGATCCTAGCCACTGCTTTCGTTGAACAGTCAGCAAGCGATATCCGGGGGGGGGGGCATTTTCACAGAATCGTCTCTAACTGGCCCACTTTAGAAATCACGGAGTTATGCAGGATTGCAAACTTTGTATTTGACCAAGGAGAGAGACTAAAAGAGGAGGATAAGGAGAAAAAAGAAGTAGAGAAAGAAAGAGAGAGAGAGAAGGAGAAGGGTGGAAAGGAGGGAAGATCTACAGGCATTCACAGCCTTTAATGAACATAATAAGCGAATGCAGTACTGGAAAATTTAATCACAACAGTTTAAATCTTTCCAAAGTAGAAATAAGCCCTCCCCCCCAAAAAAGAATTAATTAAATCACATTAAAACAAACACTCTGTCTAGCTCATTTTCAGAACCCATAGCCTCAGATGAAACCCAAGTGCAAGCAAACAGCTACCAAGTATCAACTTGAACAAACATTGAAGATAAGCTTAACCACAGGAATGCAGGACCGGCTACCGGCAATTAAGACTGACAGGATTAGAACAGAAACACAGAAAAATACATGACAAATTAATGAAACACATCAGATTCTTTCCTGAGACAGGGATTAACTTTTAACCTTTTTCCTAAACAAGATTGGATAAAGCAACTAGCCCATCAATAGACACTGCTCCACGAATCAGGAATGACAGTTTGAAAACTCAGAAATTCAACGAATCAAAATTGACAATTTTGAAAACCCTGGAAAGGTATAAAGACACACGTTTGTAGACCACTCTTTCTAGCTAGCCAAGAAACTTTGCTGAATGTCACTCGTCTTAGTTTCTTGCCATTAAAAGACTTCTTTCTGGCAGCTCTGCTTCAATTCAATTAATTCTCCAAAGCGCTGATCGTTGCATCCGGGCTGGAAGAATCCACAAGGGAGGGGCTCTTTCCTCTCCACAGCACATCAGTTGGTCTAGAGCAGGGGATAGGCAACCTTGGTCTAGGGCAGGGGTAGGCAACCTTGGCTCTTTTATGGTCTAGGGCAGGGGTAGGCAACCTTGGCTCTTTTATGACTCGTGGACTTCAATTCCCAGAATTCCTGAGCCAGCATGGCTGGCTCAGGAATTCTGGGAGTTGAAGTCCATGAGTCATAAAAGAGCCAAGGTTGCCTACCCCTGGTCTAGGGATACCATAAACCCTGGAGCTGGCATTGGGTGTGGATGGTTATCTTAGGTAGCAAATCTCTTCACCCTATGCAAATAGTATCTCAGGGGAAAAAACTGGAATGTTTGCTCTTGATGCCTGTACTTTATACATAGATCTTTTTAAAATAGCATCAAGTGGAGACCATAAATACAAGATTAAATGCAGCATATAATCCAACTAATGTAACTGTTTGGCAGGCTGTTTAATGCAGAGATATAACCGTGTGTATTTGACCTTTGAGCTTTAGAAAGCTGCAGTGACCTCCTTTGTCAATGAATGCAGCAAAAGACTAATCCAGGTAGTCCTCAACTTACGGCCACAATTGAGCCCAAAATTTCTATTGCTAAGTAAGACATTTGTTAAGTGAGTTTACAACCTTTTTTGCCACAGTTGTTAAGTGTATCCCTGCAGTTGTTAACTTAGTAACCCAGTTGTTAAGTGAATCTGGCTTCTCCATTGACTTTGCTTGTCAGAAGGCTGCAAAAGGTGATCACACGATCTCGGGACACAGCAACCATCATAAATATGAACCAGTTGTCAAGCATCTGAATTTTAATCACGTGACCATGGGGGGATGCACAGTCTTAAGTGTGAAAAAGAGTGAAAAGTTACTTTTTTAGTGCTGTTGTAACTTCAGTCACTAAATGAACTGTTGTAAATCAAGGACTAACTGTAATACAAAATAGAGGAGTTTGTACCTTTTTCCTTTTCCACCTAATTTATATTTATGCAGAAAAGCAATGGAAGACGTTGAAAACCAAATGGAGGATTTTTCATGAGCTTTCAGGCTGTTCAACCTTTTCTGCAGAGGAACAGGAAATGTGTTTGGAAATGATTTCAGGCTGTGTGAGTCAAAGCAATAGAATGTTTCATTATGTCACCAGCACAAATACCTTAAGAGCAGTTTCATAAAGTATCATTTAAAAGTACATTTCGGTTATAAATGGCATCAAGACATTCTTGCAAGTCATCCAGAATGTGCTAGTCTTCTCATTTTACTTACCCTCTTCCACTCTCCTCGGTTGTGATCAGCTTTTATCCTCATCTTTGTTTTTAATTTGCCTGGTTTTCACGGAGCACTTACACTTTGCCTTATGATATTTGTAAGTCTAATGTGCCCTCTTGTATTCATTCAGCTCTCAGCAGAAAATTGTTGTAAGTATTAAATCACTCATTTTGCCAAAGTGCCCAGTGCGGGAGACAAAAACCTGGCAGAAGTGCAAGGAAACAGTGAGTGGACTGTTAAATGCCAACTCTCCCTTCACAGGGCTGGAGTGTTAATAAGTAGGCCACAGGTTCCCACAGCAGGTTAATACAAAATTATCTTCAACTCTTAACTGAAAGAAGTTTTAAAACAGCAGTTCTCAACCTATGGGTCGCGACCCCATTTGGGGTCGATCAACCATTTCACGGGGGTCACCAAGCAAGGCTGTCCGCCATTTTTTTTCCCCTTTTCCGGCAGGTGCCTTACCTCCCTTGAGCTGGGCCAGCTGGTGGTCGGCCTGCTCCGTCTCTGCCGCTTGCCAGCTATGCCTCGGCCGGCGCAGGGGGCGGAACCACGCATGCGCGGCGCTCCCGGGCAGGGAAAGTCCTCGACTTATGACCGGTTGGATAGTCCTCGACTTATGACCGGTTTAGTCCTCGACTTACGACCGGTTTAGTCCTCGACTTATGACCGGTTTAGTCCTCGACTTATGACCGGTTGGGGGTCGCGGCATTAAAAAGGTTGAGAACCACTGTTTTAAAAGATGATCATTCCTCAAGCTCTCTAACAAAACAAAGCATGATGCAGAAGCAATAAGCAGCTGTAGTCCTTCAGCTGTTGTTGAACCACAATTCCCAGCCTACTTCACTGTTGGTTATAGACTTCAGCCTGATCAGGAACACCATTAACGACCTCTATTAATGGAAAGCAAGATATTGGTGTGTATAGTATTGTTGTGCAATCCAGTGGTTGTAACAAAGTTTGTGCACGCTAGGAAATTTTTAAAATGTGAGGCTGATAAGATTGCAGAATACAGGAAAGAGAAACAGATTGCCTTTGCTGTTAAAGAATGTGACAATCACAAATTACAGTTTAATTACCCTTTAAATGTCAGGAGTGGGGTGATACAAAACAATGGGGGGAAGCTGGTTCTGGAGTTAAACAGAGAACTAGCTCAGAGTTGTTGAAAAACAAATAAATTTTAGGTGCAGCAAGAACAAACCTAGAAGAAGAAGAAATAACAAAAAAGGGTGTTGAGACCAGTAAAGCAGGGAACTGCTTCTCCTTTGCCTAACTCACTGAAGGACTACTTGTGAGTAAGCAAGGGAGAAAGGAAGAAAGCATTTCTCCTCAAGCTCTTTGCAGTTGACATTCTACTCCTTAGAGTGATTTGTTACATTTTTATTGCCTAACTAGCTGTACCTGGCCACTCGTTGCTGTGGCTCAGTCTGGTTAAATGGAAAAGAAGTGTGTTGCTTTTACATCCAACAGATGGCGCTGTTTTTCAAAAAAAGCATGTTTTACCTGTCACAGGTGTGACATCTATATAATAGTAGGTATATGTATATAACAACACGCACGTATTCAAATGCAACATTGTGTCAAAATTTCAAAGCAATTGGTGAAGAACTTTCGGAGATTTAAGATTTTGAACAAACGAACATTTACATTTTTATTTATATATAGATAGATTGTTCAGAAATTCAAGGTGGCATACACAGAGCTCCCTCCTCTTATTTTTCCCTTAATAGCAACCCTGTAGGATCAGTTGGACTGTAAAAGTGACTGGCCTAAATTCATCCATTGAGCTTCCGTGACTGAGAATACACTAGCACACAGGTCTTCCTGCTTCCAATACAACGTACTGTGGTTTTCACATGTACTGTACCTTATTGGAGAAATTCCCAAGAGTTTGTTCAAAAGCAGAAACCAGCACACAATTCCACTGAAGCAGAGGTTGCTTATTATAATACTGGAGGCAATAGAACAACCTTAAAGGCTAGGGATTCAACTACTCTATATAGATATATTGATTAAATGTATATTATAATTTGCACATATCAAATCATTGATTGGACAATGGTGGGTCTGTTAATATAGGTGGAATGCTGGAGCAAATACAATGGCTTTTGGGAGTGATGTTTTAAGAAAAATGTTTACTGAGTGCTTATAAATATTATCTCCCAGATATTATCTAATGTCTTTGCTTCACAATTTTTACTAATCCGTACTGTCTCAATCATCATCCCTTTGTGCCTTAAGTGTTTTGTGGGTTAGCTAATAGTTTATTTTCCCTAAGAAATTATATTTGGGAATTGGGTGATTTATCTAACGTAATGCCATTTTCCTACTATGTGTGCCTGTATGCAGTTTCTTAAAAAAATAAATACTACAAAAAATTCATAGCAAGATATAGGATATTTTTCTTGTTGTAACACACACACCCTCCCAAAGAAAGAGGGAAATTATGCCTTTGAGCCTCCTGTTAAATGAAAGATTTGCCAATAGGATGTGGTAAACTAAATTCTATAGAAGCTGAAAGAGATCCTGTTAAGAAAACTCTAGGGGGAAATCAGCTCCTTGCACAAAGCACCATGGGGTAAAAGTTGCATCATATATCTATTTATTTATATTTCATATTTCTAAACTGCCCATCTGTCTCAAAGAGGGGACCTGGAGTATATAACTGGAATAAGCCCACCTGAACTTAATCCCAGGTAAATTTTATAGGAAACAGCCTACCGTTGTTTCCAAACAGATGAATTCTAGCATTAATGATCACTGATGTTCTGCAACAAGTTACAAGCAGGTTTGTTATAACCTTCTAAGTGATAGAATCGAAATCTGTCACTTGCTCTGTTCTATCCATGTTAATGTCCATAGAGATGCAGAAGAGAAAACCCAGGTCACATTTAAAAAGGCACTATAAGAATCTATATATTTGATATTTGATTCTACACATATTAACTGCGGCAAGAATTGCATTCGCGCAATACTGGAAGGAACGCAATATACCACCAGAGGGATTGATCATTCAGAAGATATATGAATGTGCCGAAATGGATAAACTCACTCTAGAACTAAAAGAAAAAGATGACTCGGAATTTTACGCGGTTTGGGAAAAATGGTATACATGGATAGATAATAGAAACAAAAATTGGAAATATACATAAGGCTATTGTGAGTTAGATGTTGAATGTATATAGTGTATATATTATATAGAATGTTGATCCAAAGTGTATAAAAATGACACAGTCTGCTGAATATATATTAGAGTTGTATAAAGGAAAATGGTAATAAAAATTATTTTTTTAAAAAAAGAATCTATATGGTCCTTTTTAGAAAATATACAAATGCTACATTTTGTTTAGTCTGAACTAATGCTAATGATAAGAATGATTGTCCATTTGTTTCCATTGTGGACATGGGTACTATATGTTTTGTATCAGATATGCAGTGTGGAATAGGGTTGTTTAAAAAAGATTGATCCCCTTCCATATATTTTAAATTTAATATTGCAGCATTATATAATGGACTTTTCAGCCACGTTAATGTTCTGTAACATTTCTGGGAATTTTCTAAAAGGGATACAAAAGCAAATCACTGCTTTTTTAAATAAAATTTAATTAATGGTTTCAATTCCTTCAGATTCTTTGTGATTCATATTGTACATAATAATTTCAATTAATAATTATGATTTTCAGCGAGAGTCAGTTTGGTGTAATGCTTAAGGTATGGGCCTAGACAATGAGTTCTAGTCCTGCCTTAAGGATGAAAGCCAGCTGGGTGACTTTGGGCCAGTCACTTTCTCTCACCCAACTCACCTCACAAGGGTTGCTGTTGTGGGGAAAATAGGAGGAGGAAAGAGAATTATGTATGCTACCTTGAATTACTTATAAAGTAATAAAATGGGGAAAATCTAATAAATAAATCAAAGCTAAATGGGTGTGCAATGTACTTAAGAATTCTAATCATGTTGCTTCTGAGAAAAGGTTGCCTGTCTAAAGGAATATTAGAAATGTAAAATTAGAACTCCCCCCTTTTTGTCTCCGTAAATTTAAAACTGGCAAATCAGATTACAATCCTGAATGTAGTACCACCCTATTTTGTGCAGATAATGTGTGCCGCAATGTGTAATGTGAACCAAAAGAAACTGAATTGAATAAAACAGGATTTAGTAGCCACAGAAAAGGATGTCATACAAAACACAGCCAACTGGCCTTCCTCTAAGTACTAATTACAGTTAATCCTAAACACAGTGGTGACCATGCTGACAGGGATGATGGAAACAGATCTTCTTGAGAAACAACAGAGTGCTTTTCTTCTTTGCTGAGGGCATTACACAGGATTTCCACAAAAGTGACTTTTTTTTTGTCATTGTCTCACAAAACAAATAGCAGGCAGCAAAAGGCAAGCCCAGACTGTATTCTTTGATTTCAGTAACATTTGCCTGACATAGTTCACACCAATATTCTAGAGAGATGAAGAAATTAGAATGTCTAAAGAAAAAAGAATATTAAGCTAATTTCTGAGCTGAATATTATATACTTTAAAGAAGTACAGTTACCAAAGTTTATAGTTTGTTATAATGTTTTCAGCCTTTTAGCCTTGTTCTGAGAATCTGAGCAGATACTATCTCTTTATTAAGTAATGTGTGGCTGCAGCTTCGGACCTGCTGATGTTAATGGAACAAGAGAGGCTTATAACTTCACAAGAATGATAGATCACATGCTTGTCTACAGAACCACAGGTTCAGGGCTGCAGTATCTAGAAAACTGGTGGGAGAAAGAAAGAGGGAGGAATTGAAACATAGGTAGTCCTTGACTTACAACCACCAATGACCCCAGAATTTCTGTTGCTAAACAAGAGAGTTGTTGAGTTTTGCCCCATTTTATGACCTTTCTTGCCACAATTGATAAGTGGATCTCTGTAGTTGTTAAGTTAGTGACACAGTTATTAAGTAAATCTGGCTTCCTCATTGACTTTGCTTGTCAAAAGGTCACAAAAGGTGATCACATGACCCCAAGACACTGCAACTGTTCTGACCCAGACAGGACAACTTGCTTGTCTGTCCAGTCTAAGGCAGACAGACCACTCGATAGAAATGGTTTTTAAACAGATAATGTTTATTCCAGAAGAAATACCTGAGATCCACGAGGTTATTCTTGGCTTAACATCTCTCTGTCCATTCCCATAGGTAAATTTATGTTGGATTTTCCCCTCTTCTTCCAAGCGTCACATGGTGGGTGATTGTGGGATTTCCAGCCGTGTGGCTGGATGTGATGCCCAAAGAACAAAGGACTACCCAGAGGCTAGTGTCCAGGGATCCTCTCAATGCCCTTTGCAAGCTCCTCCCCCTGACCTATTACTAACATTAGGGTTACATAGAGCTAGGTTACATAGAGCTATATGAGGTTACATGGATCTATGTGATCCAGAATAGCAACGGTCATCAATATGAAGCCAGTTGCCAAGCATCCGAATTTTGATCATGTGACCCTGGGGGGATGCTACAATGGTTGTATGTCTGAAAAACGGTCATGTCACTTTTTCCAGTGCCATTGTAACTTCAAACAATCACTAAATGAATGGTTCTAAGTCAAGGACTACCTATAAAGCAAGACTTTCCCATCTGAAGCAAACAACAAGACAAATCTCATATCCACCTTTTGTTTCCACCCATGGGGGAGGGGCTGATTGTCCTAAAAGTGGAATTTTATCTCAACAGAGCTGATAGGACCAGATCCAACATACCTGAAGGCAGCAGCTCTTTTGATGATGGAGATCAAAATTTATGTTAAAAGATACTGTGTACACACCTTACCATAAGGTCTATTGTAAGGGCAGATTTGGAAAGATCCCTACTTCCAACCCTATAGTCAAATAATATGGGCAGTACTGAACTACCTCGATCAGTGGTGGAATTTGGTATACAGTAATGCAGTGTGGTTTTGATACAGCTTTCTCCAGAAAGGCACAACCTTAGTTCATATAGAATGCCTTCAAGTCAGTGTTGATTCCTGGTGACTGCTTGTACTAATCCTTGCAGATTTTCTTGCAAGATTTTCAGAAGTGGCCTGCCACTGCCTTCTTCCTGGGGCTAAGAGGGAGTGATTGGTTCATGGTCACCCAGTTGGTTTTTGTGACTAAGATGGGATTAGGCCCATTCCATTCCTAGTCCTTAATTTCTTGATTGATTGATTGAGCTTATTCCTTAAGCACTAGATCAAACTGGCTTGCTACATGAAATCGCAAATATTAATTTTTCACTGGATTCAAATATGAAATCTATCAATTTTGATATAGGACAAGGTTTGTTAGAACCCACAAAACACAAGAGCCAAGAAAATAAATAACTTTGTTTTTTGTCCTCCTCATTTGTGGCTCCCCAAATTCCAAATTACACAGATTTGTTTAGAAAATATCTTTGAAATATAGATTCCTTGAGAATGCGATTTCTTAAATTTAACATTTAGAATATGTATAGCATACAGCTTGTGTATAAGAACATTTGGCAAAAGAGGCATCAGATGCTGGCAGCAATTATTTTTAGAGGCAATCATTTAAATTTCTCATCACAGAAAACAGATCTGAACTCTAACTCATAATTTGTCTGTTTACTGCACCTTGAGAGGAATTAGCCATTCAAGGAGACCTCCCTATTATTAACAGGCCATTTGTCAATGTTTTTAACATTAAAGACTGCCTCCAGAAAAGATGACAGAAACAGCAGGAAATGATGACTAATGCTGGTAATTTTATTTTGCATATTCAAAAACAATATCATTTAGTGGCTAATAAGCAGCCTCTTAAATAAAATCTTGATTCCCCTGGCAACTAGATTAACACAATTTCATCTGAGATTACTGAGGTAGTGGTGATTAAATATAGTAAGTATCATCTTCAAACTGTTTCATCTTGTTAGGAATTTGATGGAAAATTCATGAATGCCTTTGTCATTTCTGGTACATGAGATAGAGACTGTCAGCCTGTCCCGAACATGGCTGGCTCTACATAATTTTGCTGAGCAATTAGGTTCTTTTACATTTCAACAGGGCATAAAAATAAAAATAAGGGTAATATTTTTTCCAATTGTCACCATATGGTTACAATGGTGAAAAGGAATGTCTATGAACCAAAAAAAATTCAGATGTGAGAATCATAGTAAATCTTAGTATCTCCTACAAAAATACCCTGAATCACTGCCACCTGAAGCCCCCCCCCCAAAAAAAATCCTGCTGAGGAAAAGTCTTATCTTTATCCAATAATATATACAAGTATAGCCTTATGCATTTTCATATGATTCAGAGGCAAACATTCCCCTACATTGAAGTGTGCAAAAGTGTGAATTTGGCAAAATCAGACAAAACATCTATCTTTTTTTTTTTTTGCATTTAAATCCCATCCTAAACTGGTAGTTCCCCACTTACAACTACAGTTGGGATCAGAACTTCCATTGCTAAGCCAGGCAAATGTTAGTCGTGCTTGACTTTACAGCCTTTCCTCTCCACCCATCGTTAAATGCAAAGACCAATTATAAGTCACCTGTTTTGGTGCTGTTGTAACTTCAAATGGTCACTAAACAAATGGTTGTAAATTGTAGTGATATAAAAATTACAGAACACATAGGATACCAAAACATCAACTGCAAATTATCTTTCCAGATACTGCACAATTTTTTTAGGAGGCAAGGAGCACTTTAATGCCATTGAAATTGAGTAGAAAAATCTCTCCAGCAGCCCCAGAAAATTGCTAGCTATACATAAAGTTTCAGGAGCACAGCAACCCTCAGCTCCTTAGAAACATAATATTTTTGCAGTTTCCCAGATGTTTTACCAACAAGTCTTACTGCTGAAAGTTTTCTTTCCTTAAAATCACTTAATGAAATAAGCCCCTTGGAGCTGCACCAATGTGAATGAATTTTTAATTGGATTAACTCCAAGTACTTAGCTGTTCATTGGAAATGCTTTGCACATATATCATTTGATGACTAATTAGAACATGATGTGGTGATTTGCACAGAATGCATGAATGAAATCATATAGATGAAATCCAGTCACAGAAATTTCCTCTTTCCTAGATGTGATGCTTTTTTTACTTCAAACACTTATTACTTAGTCGTAAAATGCAGAACAAAGATGCTATTAAAAAAAAACCCCAAAGGGATTTAAGAGTTCTATGTAGTTCTATAAATTGGCCCATAGCTTATGGACATTGTAGTTTGCTAGATTCCAATTTTCTGTCTCTAACATAGCCATGGCCAAGCCTTCTCCTCTGTGGTCCAATCTGAATAAGTTCTAAAACTCTCAAGCATTGAAACAAGGATATTGAGAACGAGGGAGATTGAAACATTTCTTAAGTCCTGGGAATCAAGATAATGTTCAGAATAGACTCAAACATGTTCCTCCTTGATGCACTGGCTATAAAAGAAAAGGGAGGTAAAGCTCAACCAGGTTTATAAGATTCTGCTATAGACTTTCTCAATATAGTGTAGCTCTAAACTTCCTAGGCAGTCAGCTTCCAGATCTGATTCCCCTTGTAAGTCTGACAAATACTGCATTTTGCTGTTAGTTTTTTACTCTGGTTAGGTATAATAAAGTTAATCAAGAAGTGCTTTGCATCATACCCAATTGCCATGCTATGAGGTTACTTAGCTCTAATAAATTTAGATTCCAAACACCACCCCTGGAAGTGGAGAACTCTTCTTTCTTGGAGATATTTAGAGAAGCTGGATGGCCATCTGTGAGGGATACACTAGTAGTGGATTCCTGCATTGAATAGAGAGCTGGTCTAGAATCTCTCCCATTCCACTCCTTAGGTTTTTTGTTCCCAAAGCCAGTCAGTGTGAATATCAGAAAGTAGTACCCAGGAGTCTGTGGTTGTGTTTTCCTATTGGCAGTCCTCCTGCCCAATCAGACTAGGTTGTCAAAGTTGTCACGCCCGTCCTTGCCTGGTACCTCCCAGTTTCAACGACGGTGGAGCCAATGATGATAGTCTGACATGATGACTCCCAAGAGAAGGAAAAAAGAAGCAACCCTCTGACACGGGGCCTAACTGATCTCTAGAGGGGAGGGCGTGGATTCTTCACCATCATGCTGAGAAGAGGCGTTCAGGTAAGCCAACGCTCCTTCTCCAGCATGATGGATGAAGAATCCACCAATGGGACTTACTAAAGCCCCTACTGTCCCTATGGGAGGGAGTCAGTTGGGGCCTGTGTCCCTGGTCCTGGCACTACCTGTTGCAGTATTCGCCTACCAAAGGAAACCTCAGCAGAGGCAAATTTGTCCAGTCGGTAATGCCTAATGAAAGGGGACGGCGAAGACCATGTCGCCGCCCTGCAAATATCCTCTATGGATGCTTGTGTTGCCCACGCCGCAGAGTGTTCCTGTAAACACTCCGTATTACCAAGGAGTGTTTACAGGAACAGTGTGAAAAAAATCAATCTACTACTAGTAGATAGTGGCATATATTTTTAAATATTATTCTGTTTCATCCTTTTTTGGTTAGAAAACTTTTGGGAAATTGGCATTTGTGATTGTTTGCAATATACCGATTGCTATGTAACTTTTTCTAATATATAGAATTTCAGATACAAACTTCTCTAACGTAGCTTTTTAAAAAGCATATACTGTATACTTCTTTAAATGTACAATTTCCCTGAATATTTTATTTTAAAATATATATAATTTCCCCAGATGTATGCTAAATCTAGATCTCAAGATAGGCTTTTTGCAGCGATGATGATTTTGAACAAAAATGTTAGAGGAACAGAAAATGTTCCTAAGACTCCTAGGAAGCAAGGATTCCACCTGCCCTCTCTCCCACAGCAATTCCTAAAAGTGTCAATGGGCTTTCCATTTAATTACTTTTTAAAAATGCTTCCAGGTATCTGAAGTTAATACATGCTTAATTCAGATTTCACCTGAGGCCACATATCTGGATGACTTGCTCTAGTCTTTGTTATCTAAACTGAAATATTTATAGAAATCGTGTTTTGTCTTGCTCTTGACAGCAGTCTGGCTTCCTTGTATTCATCCTGTCTTAAGTTGTTCCATTGTGTTGTCCTCATTTACCTGTTGATATATCTACCACATTTCTAGAAAGGTCAAATGGCACAAGGGCGCCTGTGGTGCTCTTCGAAACCTCCCATTCTCTTAGAGAAAGGATGATAGCTCAGGTGGGCTGGTTTATTTAGCATTTTCTTCAGTTTATTATTTTTCAATCTAGCCTACAACCAGGATGTTCCCTGATGGTCTCCCTTCCTAGTTCTTACCAGGTCCAGTTTTACTTAGTTTGCTCAAGGAACTAGGACGAGTAAATTTGTCACCTAATTTGATCAAAGCTGTAGGCAATTTTTAAATAAACTAGCTCTCAACTTGTAATCTTACATGTAGCTACGTTATCCATTATCCATGTACAATTTTTAAAGGTGCAGTCTTAAAGAAATTTACTATGGAAACTTTCTTCTAAATACCTTAACCTAAAATTATGCAAATCTTTCTTCATAAAACCTGAGCATTTGCCACATTTCGGAACTTCATTCCCCTGGAGCTTAGATTGGCACCAACCCTCCTGGCTTTCAGGAACTCCCTGGAAATTTAGACTTCCCATTGGACTTGAGGATTTGGTGATATGGAAAACTTCTTCAATAGCTGTATTGAAAATGATGTATCGATGGGATTCTGCCACTGATTGTTATTTTTTGTGTTTTTCATGTGGAGAGGGGTTTTTTTTGGCTTTGTTTTTGTTGTTGTTGTTGTTGTTGTTGTTTTACTGATGGCTTTTATGCTTCTGCTAACTGAATTGCTTTTTGTGACATGGGTGGCGAATAGAATAGAATAGAATAGAATAGAATAGAATAGAATAGAATAGAATAGAATAGAATAGAATAGACTTTACAAATGAGAAATTTTACAATTCAACTGTACGGCAAGGATTATTATGTTCCTTTATATGCAAACAGTCTTTCTTGGTTCAGTGAAATCTGTTTCTGGTAGCTAAACAAGCGAGTGGGCAGTTATTTCAATTCTGCATGTACAAAGAGACATTTATGACATATTTTACTAGTCAAAGTAGTTTCATGTCAGCTTGCTCTAACCCATCTTGAGCATTTTCATTTAAACAGAAAAGCAGGGTAGTTAGTTATTATGGCCCTTCAAAACTGCAATTAACCCCTCGGCAGAACCAGATGATCTGAGGTGAAAAATACGGTAAAGTCTAAAAGATGTTCTGTTTTAGATTCTCTCTTTCTCTGCTCTGAAGCTTTTTTTGGCAGACTGTGTGACTCTTGTCATATATCAAAAACAGAACAATTCTCCAAGGGAAGAATGACGAAAATGGTTGTCTTTCCGTTAGGCTGGAATTGGATGAATCTTTCATCAGTTCACTATGTCATAAGAGGACCACAAGGTTACTGGAGTACAAAGCGATGAATCTTTCTTTAAAGAATATCATTCTCACTCCTGACCAGTGCCTTTATATGAGTTTTCTGATGAGTTCAGATATCCCAGGAATCGATATCGCGTAGCAGCAATCACAGCAGTGCTCCAAATCTCAGTCAGATATAGGAGATTCACGCCTTTGGTCTGTATGCACTAGGGCTAACTGTGGTCACTATTCTCTGTACAGTGTTGTAAATAGTCTTACTAGTTTAGCACTTAGAACTACAGATCTATGTATCAAAATAGCAAATGAAGTATGTTCAAATATAATAACAACAACAATAATAATAATAATAACAACAACAACAACAACACCCCAGACTTAATTGTCGATAAGAAAGACAAAAAAGTCTGGATTGTGGACGTGCCTGGAGTGCCTGCAGTGCCTGGAGACAGCAGAGTAGACAAGAAAGAACTGGAGAAGATAACAAAATACAAAGACCTACAAATAGAAATAGAAAGACTGTGGCAAAAGCAAGCAAGGGTAGTACCAACAGTAATAGGCGCCTTGGGTTCAATCCCAAAACAACTGGAGCACCACTTGAACACCATTGGCATTGACAAATTCGCCATTAGTCAATTGCAAAAGGCGGCCTTACTAGGAACTGCTTCCATCCTGTGATGATATCTGTAATACCATCAAACAGCCACATCTGCCTATCCCAGGTCCTTGGTAAGGACTCGATAGGTAGACAAAAATGCCAAATCCAGTCTGAACATCTGGCTGACTGTGCGAAGATCAGTAATAATAATAATAATAAAGTTGGAAGGGACCTTGGAGGTCATCTAGTCCAACCCCCTGCTCAGGCAGGAAACCCTATACCATTTCAGACAAATGGCTGTCCAGTCTCTTCTTTAAAACTTCCAGTGTTGGAGCATTCACCGCTTCTGGAGGCAGGTTGTTCCACTGGTTCTAACTGTCAGGAAGTTTCTCCTTAGTTCTAGGTTGCTTCTCTCCTTGATTAGTTTCCATCCGTTGCTTCTTGTCCTGCCTTCAGGCACTTTGGAGAATAGCTTGACTCCCTCTTCTTTGTGGCAGCCCCTGAGATATTGGAACACTGCTATCATGTCCCCCCTCATCCTTCTCTTCATTAAACTAGACATACACAATTACAGCAACCGTTCCTTATATGTTTTAGCTTCCAGTCCTCTAATCATCTTTGTTGCTCTTCTCTGTACTCTTTCTAGAGTCTCAACATCTTTTTTACATCGTGGTGACCAAAACTGGATGCAGTATTCCAAGTGTGGCCTTACCAAGGCATTGTAAAGTGGTATTAATATTTCACATGATCTTGATTCTATCCCTCTGTTAATGCAGCCTAACACTGTGTTGGTTTTTCTGGCAGCTGCAGCACACTGCTGGCTCATATCTAAATGATTGTCCACTAGGACTCCGAGATCCCTCTCATAGTTGCTACTATTGAGCAAGGTACCACTATACTATACCTGTACATTTGGTTTTTCTTGCCTAAATGCAGAACCTTACTTTTTTCACCACTGAATTTCATTTTGTTAGATAGCGCCCAGTGTTCAAGTCTGTCCAGATCCTCCTGTATCTTAAGCCTGTCTTCTGGAGTGTTGGCTATTCCTGCCAGCTTGGTGTCGTCTGCAAATTTGATGAGTTCCCCATCTATCCCCTCGTCCAGATCATTAATGAAGATGTTGAAGAGCACTGGGCCTAAAACAGAGCCCTGGGGCACCCCATTAAACACTTCCCTCCATGTAGGTGCACATAACTAATCATTGGTCAGACTGTTGTGATATTGTGATAAGTAAATGTATTGTGATAAGTAAATGTATGATTTTGTGTGGAAAATACAGAAAGAAATACTAGCTGACCATAATTTGTTCAAATTGAACATTCCGGTCTTTGATGCTCTTGGAATCTTTGCTTTATTGTAAATCCAGAAAGCGATCCTCTTAAAATATGAATGTAAAATAAAACTTTCAGAATCATCAACGTTTCACAAAAGCTCCAAAATGAATGTGAGGTGCTTCTGTGGCATATAATTAAGATTCAAATTTTATGGAAGCAGCCAACTTAAATTAATGGGCTATCAGGAGTTGGTAACTAACAAACACTACAGTAGTTGAGGAGTAGTGAGGGGTGGGGGTATACATGGATAGATCCAGGAATTCATTATCATTTTTGTGTCTCCTTGGTGGAAGGTTCTTTGTTGCTGATTTCGTTACTTTTGTTTAGTTAAGTTTATAGTTCCCTTGTATTTTTCATCTCAAAATGGCCGAAACCCACTATTTAGCAGTGCACTCAGAGGAGATTCAGAGGCCCAAGGTAGGTTAAACCAAACATGGCGTCCAAACTCTTAAGAACACTTATGGTTTGTTAATGGTCATCTTATCTGAAACATGGATTAATGTGTCTTCTGATGGAGTGATGGTTAACCTATGATTAAATTCCCCCTCCTGAGTTCTACTTCAGAGGCAGAAGTCTCTTATATATTCCCTCTGCCCTTTCAGTGAGGGAAATGGGGGAACCAGATAGTAAGAAGAAATTTAAATCTTCTCATCCCACAGGCTATTAGGCCATTGCAGAACACAAAGATAAAAGGAAGTGTCAACCAGATAGTTATAGCAAGGGTGCCCAGAGTATCAGCTAGTATTGAATGCAACTAACAATCCATAGCTGGCTGACGTTTCCTGCATCACTTGATACAGCACCCATAGGTATCAATATAGGGAAAGCACTTACAGCCTATATGAGAATTGTGCGCCTTTTCTGATTCATTGTGCTTACATTCCTAAGCAATTTCCTTCGTTCCATAATGGCCCGGCTGAAGACTTTATCAAGATATGGTTGGCTTTCATCTAGGCTGGTAGATTAACTGAAAGTCTACTATCAACTTATTTTTTTCAAGCTGGTCCTCAAACATTTGAAAAGCTGCTATGAGCGTATTTCAACGGCTTAATGGTTTAATAATCATTTTAATCTGCAGGGGGCAGCAAATACTCACAAATTACCAAAATCCTTAAACCAAGCCATTCATTGCACTACATAGGAACATTTGTTTTACAAACTATGTTTCCAGAATTAATTAGCTAATGTAGCATCGAAAAAACAGGATCTTTGCAGAAATATAAACTATCCATGGTAATTTCCACTGATCTATAACCTCGATATAATGAAACAGACCCCGCATGCCACAATCACACTTCTTTGATAAAATCTGAAGATACCAAAAAATGACATCTTAAAAATCCTGATCACTCCCATGTCTCTTCACTTAATGTATTAATTAAAGATTTGGCTGATCAAGCTTTCAGGCTATTTATAGAACAGCTAGGTTCATATAGTTTAATAAATCTTGGCTTGTTTCAATATGCTTTATTAAATATATGTAAAATGTCCAGCTATTTCATTTGATCGCATTGCTTTTCGAATATTCAAACTGATGCTGCTCAGGGCTAAAAATTATTGCCACAAGAGAACATTTGCTATCATACTATTCTTCAGGGCACAGCAATAAATCTCAGTTCTCCAGAAACTTTATTACATATTCTGTTAAGAAGCTTATAGCAGAAATCTAAGGACTTGAAATGGTTAAATGGATAAATAAATGTCTTTATTGCAGATATAACAGAAGAGAGGGAGGGAGAGAGAAGTTCCTGTTGTGCCTCAAATTAATAGTTATTGCACTAAGACACTTACCTAGCAAAGATCTCATTTTGGTAGCAGATGCTATATAATTCCTTGAGATGGGTTGCCTTTTTCCCCCCATAATAACAATGTTCATTTTGTGCAATGAAGATACTCTTTGGTCCCACCAGCAGTATTTCACAAATCTTTCAGCACTGAGACAAAAATAATTGACAGATATTAAAATGTCAGCAGTTAATTAAATACAAAATTTAATTAAAAATACAGAAACTCTTTAATTGATTTGACAAGTAATGATGTTTTCCGTTTCAGTATAATGAAGGCTTGCGCTGCGATTAGAAATACAATGTTTTATAACTGTATTAACTGACAGTTAACTGACAGTTACTTCCCATAGTTATAGATGTCAAATCAACTTATAGCTTATACCATTTTTTTATCTTCTTGCATGCAGACACTGCATATGGAAAGAAATATACTTTTGAAAGAATATACTTTCAAAATGACAAGATTAGAAGAGGGAATAGATTAAGTATGTGAAAGGACATTTGAATTCAGAATAATTTGTACCTTTGCAAGTTTAAAAATAAAATAAAGAATACTTTTTAACTACAGAGTGAAATATTATACTAAAAATGTATTTGTTTAGTCATTGTTTCAGCTATGAATTCATACATTTAATGCTCTTTTCATTTCAGTATCACTTCTCCTGAATCATTTGCATGTCTTTTCATGTATTTAAATATTCATAATTCCGTTCTGACTTTCTTTATACAATACAATAGTACTCGACTTAAGACCACAATTGAGCCCAACATGTATGTTGCTAAGTGAGACATTTGCTAAGTGTGTTTTACAACTTTCCTTGCCACAGTTGTTAAATGAATCATTACAGCTATTAAGTTAGCCATGATCACATGACTATGGGACACTGCAGCCATCATAAATATGAAACAGTTGCCAAGCATCCAAATTTTGGTCACATGTCCATGGGGATGTTGCAACAGTCATAACTGTGAAAAACAATTATGCCACTTTTCCAGTGCCACTGTAAATTTGAATGGTCACTAAATGAACTGTTGTAAGTCTAGGACTACTTGTATATAAATATTTCAGTTAACTGAAGGCCGTGATCTGGATAAGAGGGTTTTTAAAATGTTTTCCTGAAAAAGAATACTGTTATTTATAAAAAAAAAAATCTTCTGGAATAAAAAATTGATACAATTAATTTTCTACAGTTTTTCTATTCTCCTTTACCAGATTGTATTAATTCTTTCTTCTCTGTAAATGTTTGTCTCATTTCTCTCAAGATATGAAAATAATTGTAGGGCTCCATCAGTCAGTCATCTTTTCTTGGTAGGAATACAGAATAACAGTGTTAGAAGGGACTTTGGAGGTCTTCTAGTCCAACCCCCTGCTCAAGCAGGAGACCCTATATCATTCCAGACAAATGGCTGAGCAAATCTCTTCTTAAAAACCTCCAGTAATGGAACAACCACAACTTCTAGAGGCAAACCATTCCACTGATTTAATTGTTCTCACTGTCAGGAAATTTATCCTTAGTTCTAGGTTGCTTCTCTCCTTGGTTATTTTCCATCCATTACATCTTGTCTTACCCTCAGATACTTTGGAGAATAGGTTGATTCCCTCTTCTCTGTGACATCCCCTCAAATATAAGTATCTGACTAGCTTTCCAAGGATTACTGGTGGTAACAGAAGGATGAATGCATTAGTTTGTGCATGTAATATACAATTTTCTTTAGTGCTATCATCTATATCATGCTACATGTACCAAAGAAAATAGGTTAAAGCAACATATTTAAAATTCACAGTTGTCTTCATACTTTCATGCCAACGAGATCATCTAAAATTGTGACTAAAGCAGATTCACAGTTCACTGCTTTCTCAGTTGAAATTTATCTAAGGAATTCTGTGAGGCCAGTTCAGAAGACAAACATTAAATGCTGGCAAATTGCATTCTTCAATTACACCTCTGATTTCCATAAAACTGGGAGGTGGTAACACCATTTTGCATTGGTTATGCTCCTACATGAGTAGACAGCTCCAGTCAGTATTTATAGGGAAGAAACAATTGAACCCATGTCTCCTCCACTAGGGCATTCCACAGGATTCAGTCTTCTCCCTCAAGTACCTACTCCCTCAAATAATATTTAGTTAACACATGTGAATATTAGGATATCAATCTGCATATTAGTTATACATCGCTACCTCAGTCTGGTTACCCCATGGGATCTTTGAACTAGTATCTAGAGACTGTAAGGGCTTAGATGTAGAGAGTCTGTAAGGGCTTAAATGAGGAGAAACAAATTCAGATTAATCCATAGCGAGACAGAAGTGCTTTTTGACTGTAAATAAAAGAGCTACCATAGAGCAGTGAGCCTGATGGTGATTGTAGACATGGCTATTCTAGCCAAGATAGTGAAGTTGCACCCTTTCCAGTCTGGGTTCAGGTCAGTGTTCAATACCAAGACCATATTGGTTGCACCTGGGGGGCTCAGGATGTGTATAATCATGGTATCCCTCTGAGGCAGCTTTGGGGACTGGGAGTGAAAAAGGTGAACATTCCATTCCAATCCCTTTTTTAATAGCTTCAAATTTCTGATTAATTTTGCTTTCTAAGAAGAATATTACTAAGGAAGTCCCTGATTAAAGTAATATATGCATGTGTAAAATATGTGCACCCAGCCACATCTTTACAGTTAAAAGTGACTATACAAATCACTTATATTGTTTGAAATCAAGTTCAACAAAAGGTGATTTTCCCCCCTCAGGTATGATCTGCTTAAGCTGCTGCTTCCCAAGCCTGTCTCCTTTTTCAGTGGCCAGTTTTAGTTTGTGTTGGTGGGCAAAAACAGGTAAGGCAAAAACAGGTCCTTGCAATGTGGAGTCCCTCAGGGCATGGATATCTCTCTTCTTCTCTTTAACATTATTTACATGAAAACTCTGGGTAAGGTCACGGGCTGACAAAGGGTGTGGTACTATCAGTATGCTGATGATCCCATTATACAATTCCACCCTGTTTGGTTGTCTATAGACACGTTGTAATATTTTGAGCCTGTTTATAATCTGTGTAAAGTTATTTAATAAAAGTCAATTTGATTTCCTGTTTAAACTTTAAAAACAATGAAGTATGCATGATTCCTTGCCCTTCTGAGATTCTGGAAGACATTTAGAATTACTATTTCTCAATTCCTCTTTGTTTTCAATGAACCTTTTGACTGGTCATTCTACTTTTCAAATCTTGTTACAAGGAAATTGTCCATTTTGGACATGATTTATTCCTTCCAATTCATATATTCTACTATAATTCAAAATGGCCCCATCATATTTTTTTAATTACTTTGTTGAAAGTATGAAACATTTGAGAAGGACTGGTAATTATTCATATTGCCCAGTAACTGAAAGAAGACAATTTTAAATTTTAAAAAGCCTTTTTAAAGTTACAGACTCTGCATATGAAAACTATTCTTAGCAGCCGGCCAAAGTGCTCTTGGTGGACTTTAAGAAACCAAAGAAAACAAGACACAAACAAAAGTGGAGAAAATGTCCAGTTCTTTTTTCCCTCAGAAGGATCTATAATATTTCAACATGTTTTGAATTGTGTTAAGATTGATCACTTTTTCTTAAAAGTGCTTGGTGGTCATTCATCTTCTCAGGTAAATCCAATTAGTATATTTAACAAAAAGCCTTATAACCTATGGGTAAGTGCTAGAGGCTCTATGGTAGGTACTTCCAATGGATATAGGTAATTATATAAAGAAAAGCACTTTGTGGGAAAGCACAGTGACATGCATGATAGCACTTAAAGCACTGCTTCCCAAACTTATATTTATCCAAAACCATTTATCAGAAAGTCCTTTTCATCCAATGTGTGCCAGTGGTGGGATTCAGCTGGTTCGCACCACTTCGACAGAACCGGTAGCTAATTGTTTGTTCTCCAGGCCCCGAATGGACTTCCAGAAGCGGCATCCACACAGAGAATCAATTGTTCACATATTTGAATCCCACCACTGAATGTAGGTAAAATACTTTAACACTTTAACTCAATTTAAATGTCCTTGTTGTGATTGGATAACGGGTTTGTGTGTTGTTACCCAAAGAAAAACCACTTTTACACAATTTGAGTAATTTACCCAGGCTTGGGAAACACCAGCTTAAGCAGATCATACCTGAGAATAAGAATAACCTTTTGCTGAACTTGTATACCAGCAACTACTGAAGCCTGTAATTTCCATCTAACCAAGCTTATGAAGAGGAATATTGGAGATCAAGCTAAAAGTCCTTAGCTCAAATACATCCTTACAGGGGAATTAAACCATCAGTTTAGCCATAAAATATTTGGAAGGCTAAGGAATACTGATGAGGAAAAGAAACTAGGAGGTAAACACAGACTTTGGAATCAGGAACAATTTGAGAATTCTCATATCATTAACTCTCCATAAAAAACTGTATTTCATACATTCATGAAATATTTCCCTTTTGCTTTTTCAAAACTTCCATTGTCTTTGTATTCCTGCCTATTACCACTTAGTTATACTCTAGTTAGCCTCACTGACCTCACAAGATACATGATGTGCTACATCCAATCAAATACTCTGCAATTATACATACCAAATTAAATACCTATCTTCTACGCTCATTCACATGTATACCCTTAAGTTACATACATCTATAAAAATAAGGATTAGGTAACTTCTTCCCTTTTTAGGCCAGTCTTTGCCTTCAATTTGAACTTCAGTGTAATTGCCTCATGGTCTCCAATTCAAACATATTTTTGTTTTAAATTATTCTGTATTTGTTTGCAACACTGGATTGTAACAACAAAAAGTCAAAGCTTGCATTATGAAAGTATGCCACATGGTTTGCCATTTGCTGTCTTTGTGACTGCAGAGACTCTGAATCTAAAGATCCCTAAAATCTTTACCCTGTGGGTTCAGCCCTCCCTTCATTAAAGCAGCCACATCATTTATCATGCTGCTTCTAAACTTGTTCCCAGTTGTCTAGATGTGCACATGCATGCATACATACAAAGCCCCCTTTCTGCAGCAAAAATATTGGTTCTTCTTCTCGATCTCTCAGTGGCCTTTAATCATGGTATCCTTCTGGACCAGCTATATGGTTTTGAAGCAGAAGGCATAGTACTGTGCTGAATTTCCTCCTTTTTATATTATGATCAGTGTTGATTGATGAGAAAAAAAATCCAGTCCAAAGCCCTTAGTTTGCAGGGCACCTAAGCCTTGGCACTCTCATCCCTGATGTTTAACATCTTCATGGGAATTCTGGGTATCATCTACTGAATGAGGTTAGGGATCATCAGTATGATGATGATACTTAACCAAATATCTGGTCACTCCAGATATTGGAGGTTGTGGAGGTCTTGTCCCAGTACTTGAAGGCTCTTCAGATCTGAATGAGGAAAAGCAAGCTTAAACTTAACCCTGATAAGACTAAAGAACTAGGGATGCATGGTTCTTCTGATGCTACAATTCTCTGCCTATTATTTTGAATGAAGTGGCACAACCCCTTAAAGAATATGTGTACAGTTTGAGGGTCCTCCTGGACTCTCAGCTCTTGTGACAGGCCCAGCCCAAGAACAACACAGAACAATCCAGTTCTTTATTTGTTTATATTATAAAGACAGAATCTTGTCAGACTAAATCTATACTAATCTAACCTTGACAGATATAGACTCTAGGGAGCGGCTATCCTAAACCTCTTCCTCTGTCTCCAATCCAGCCTTGGACTGTATTGTCTCTTGTCTCATCCATCTCCTTGGAATGTGCTCCCTCCTTCCTGGAAAACTGCCTTTTCACTGTAGTCCATCACAACACTTCCCCCTTTATAGCCACAATCCATCACACCTTGCTTGAAGATCAGGTGGCAATTTAGCTGGAAGGGCTTTCTCCCAGATTCATCTGGTGTGCTAAATGTGTCCTTTCTTGGACCAGGGGTCTCATGGTCATTCAGGTCTGGGTCACTTTGTAATGTGCTCTACCTGGGACCGTTTTTGAAGATCACTAGGAAGCTACAGCTGATCCAGAACACAAAGGTATAAGCAATTCTGGGCTCACCTCAGTACACCCAGGGAACATTTCTGCTGTGTGAGGTGCACTGGTTATCAGTGAGCTTCCATAAACAATTCAAGACACAGTTTATGAAATATAAAGTCCTTACTCAGATATACAAGATCTATGCCTTGGAATGCTTCAGTCCCATCATTTCTGCCTGCCTCATAAGATCTGACATAGCAAGGTTGCCTTGTGTCCCATCCATTAAGCAATGTCATTTGATGGCATTAGGAAGTGCACCTTCTCTGCCACAGTGCCTGCCTTTAGAGTAGCATCCCCTTGGAGATTCAGACTGCTCCAATCCTGCAAGCTTTTAAACAATCGCTGACCTATTATTTTCCCCAAATTATGAGACCAGTTAGGCCGTGCCCATCTAGAGTGCAGTGTGTCGTTCACATATTCATGTTTACTATTTTTTTTTTTGTTCTTAGGCATTGCATCTATTTTTAATCAGCATGCTTCCCAAAATCAGGGTTGAGTTGGACAGCCTTTTCAATCTAATAAACAAAGTTGCCCATGTCGCCATTCAAACCCAGGTGCTTCATTCATGCTCCAGCTTGCACAACCTAGCAGAGAGCAGGTCTGAGAAGGGTGTGTAGTACACCTCTTCCAAAGCAGCAAGAGCCACGCAAAAAAAAAAAAAAAGCCTGAGGGATGGAAGGGAGAAAGAGAGAGAGAGAGAGAGATTGTCTTTCTTGGCGATTGCTGTTTGTGGAGACCAGAGTAGTCTGATCCTAGCAAGACTGTTACACCTGTCATTGTTGATTGCAGCCCGGGAAACAAAGCTGGCTGCTCTTTAGGCCTGACGCCAGGAGGAGAGGAGGGAGCGGCAGATTCCAGAGTGACATCCACAGAAGACCCAGAGGGATTCCTTTTCTTACCCCCCCTTCCCCACCCTCCACCCCAAGCTTAGCGCGGATGTATCCACGGCCTGGCGGGCGCGCGAAGCGCTCGATCCCTGCGAGCGACTCTTTTTTTTTTTTTTTTTTTTAAAGCCTCTTTCCGAGGTTCTGAAAGGGGGCGGAGACGAGAGAGGCCGACAGAGCCGGAAATGACGTTACCCGCGAGGTGTAAACTGTTTGGTGGGACCCTGGTAACCGTCGGTTGGCGACGGTGGGTCTGGAGCGCGAGGTCGCCGCGGCTCCTTCTGGTTTTATTTTTGGTTTTTTTTTTAACTTTGCGTCTAGAAGAGAGAGGAGCCCTGGAAGCGCAGGCCGGCTGCTCGGGGTCCTTCTCCTTCCGCGGGAGTTAAAAGAGAGTCCCGCGGGGAGCGATGCTCCGGTGAAGGAAGAGCGGGGACCACCTTCCCCCCCCCCCACACACACACCTCCTTCCCCGCCATCTCTCGACGGGAGAAAGGGAAGGGACTGCCGGGGCTTCCCGGGGGGGAGGTGGTAAGGGTCTGCAGGAGGCTGGTTTTTAATACCTCCATTGAACGGAGAAGCTCACACTTAGGGGGGAAATTTCTTTCTCTCCAAATACCCGCCTCTCTACACCAGGGCGAAGCGGGGGAGGAGAGGCTGTAGGGCCCTTGTTTTCCCCCCCCCCCCCCATCTCTCCTCCCAGCCGAATAAGACAGCGGTGCAGAAAAGGCCAAAATGACCACTTAAGGCCCGAAAGAGAAGACAGCGAGGGCCAGGTGCTGGTTTTTTGCGCGCGCGTATTTGCGCGCGCGCGCGCGTCCCTGAATAAAAAAAAGGGGGGGATGAGGAGGAATTTTTACCTCCCCTCTTTCCTTTTGACACCTTCCCTCTCTTGCCCGGAGCGCTAGTTCCCTGTCTCTATCCTCCCTCCCTTTCCCTACATTTGCTTTTCATCCTCGCTGTCCTCTTCTTCCTCCCCTGGTGCCTGGCAGATCCGTTCACGGGGTCTCTTTTGCTGTGGAAGATGGCGACACCAGGGATGAGCTGGCAGCAGCACTATTACAGCGGCAGTTCTTCGACCAGCACTGGGAAATTCAACGCCAGCTCGTCTTCCTCAGCGATGTCCTCCCATTTCGGCATGGAATACAACCAGGATCTCCATCTCAAAATGAGCAAGAAAATAGCTCAGCTAACCAAGGTAGGAGAGCCTCCCCCCCCCCACACACACACACACGTCCCCCCCAAGTCTTTTCCTCAAATGTTTCTTTGGCTCACTCCTATTACTTGTTTTTGTATGTGTTTTGAAACTCTGCATTTCAAACTTTGCATGGGTTAAAAGAGAATAATTATCCTTTGGCGGAATGTCAACGTTTCAGAACAAAACCATTTTTGACAGGTTTATTTGCACAGTGACTCTTCTGTTATTTATCAGTGGATCCTTGTAGAAGGCATGTTCTTCTCCGTGATGCTGTTTCTTTCTCCTAAGTGGAGGAGTGAAAGTTGCAATCCAAGATATGCTCACAGTGATAAACTCCATTGAACGTAGGGAGATTTGACAAAATGTACAAATGGATGATGGTATGTTTGTATCCCTGATAGCCAATGGTGCATAATTGCATATATTTTAATTGTTGCTTTTATATTGGCATCTAAATGTGCTTTCATTTTCAATAACTTGTTTAACTTCTGTTGTACCTTGTTTTTTATAAGGATTCAAGAATTTTCTAGTTGAGCCTTATAAATGCCTAAGAACTATTGATTTGTGTCAGAACTGCTATTCATGCAAATCTTGGCAGTTTTCAATATTAAAATAAGTAGGTTTGCCTTTAGAAAGGAATTACAAAATTCTCTTTGGGGATTGTTTCATAATCATAATCTACTATAAAAAGGCATTCGCCCTGATAGAGGTTCATGTAGCCTGTCATTTAGATGTAATTTGGAACAAGTGTCATCAGAGGATCTCAAGCAATATATTCCAGGAATCCCATTTCTGGTTATAAATGCAAGATTTATGTATTTATTTCCTATACACGTTATAGGAGACTGCATATACTGTATATAAATAGACATGCCTTGACAGTTTGCAAAAATGTTTTTCAAGAATATAAATTGCTTTTATAATCCAACCACAGTTTGATAGGCTTGGTAAAGTTAAAATGTATATTAATCAAGCTCAACTAATGTACACTTCCTTCCCAAACCTGGTGTCTTCAGATGTGTTCAACTACAGCTGCTATAATCAGTAGATAATTCAACCATATGTTTAATTCCCAACATATCTGGAGGCACTAGATTCCAGAAGCCTGATGTATACAAATATTGCTCACTTTATGACAAGCTTGGTATGTTAATTTCAGCATTGTTTTTATGAAACATGTTTGAATTACATTTTGGGGGTAGAAGGGTTAATGATAATTTAAATGGTTGAATCTGTTTTATAAATATGATTTTTACTTCTGTTTGTATAAGAAATGTCCAGTGTTTATTCAAGAGGCAGATGATTGCTTTGAATTTGATTAACTATTGGACTTCATCGATTTATACTCTTAATGCAAGCACAGTACCATTCACAATTGATTTTACATTTTAAAGAGGCACCTGTCAACCAAACCCTTTATAAACTTACATGAGATGTCAGATTCAAAAATAATATGGCTCCAAATGTAACTCTTAGGACTAAGAATGAATGAAGAATACTTTTAAATTGTACATAAATATTTCTCCAAAGCAGCTGACCAGCTCTGGTTTCATATTGAATACTGGATGAGATTATTCTTGCTATATTCAGATGTAATATAATATGATGTCTATATAATATGAATTTCATAGTTTAAGTTCTATATAATGTGGAAGTTCTTGAACAACTTTTTAAAATAGTTGTTAGAAAGCAAAATGTATTGAATGTGTGATGAGGAAAATTTGATATGCCCAGTGAAAAATATGCCATATCATTTATTTAAACCACTAAGACAGGTAGTTCTGAAGTTACGACCATAATGGAGCCTGGCCATTACTGTTAAAAGTTGTAACAGTCATAAAACAGATTGGTCATGTGCTCAACTTGATTTTATGATATTTTTTTTGCAACAGTCGTTAAGCGAATGCCATAATTGAAAATGCGAACACCACAGTCATTAAGTGATCGCCACAGTCATTAAATGAATCCACTGCTCACTATGGATACAGTTTTACCAAAAAATAAGCACCCCTGTTAAGCAAAACTGTTATAAAACATGGTCATGTAAGCCCAGGGCACTGCAAATGGTTGTAAATGCAGTGATGTTACCAATTGTCTGAAGTGTAGTCGTCTGATCGTTGTGGGGGGATCCAACTGTCGGAACCCCTTTTTCAAATTGGTCCTAACTTTGAACGGTTGCCAGGTGGCTTATTGTAAATCAATGACTACAGGTAGTCCTCAACGTATGACCATAATTGAGCTCAAAATTTCCATTTCTAAGCAAGACAGGTGTTAAATGAGTTTTGTCCCTTTTTATGACCTTTTTTGCCACAGTTGTTAAGTGAATCCTTGCAGTTGTCAGAAGATCGCAAAAGGTGATGACCCCAAGATATTACCATCGTCCTAAATATATGCTGCTGCCAAGCATCCAAATTTTGATCATGTGACCATGGGGATGCTGCAACATTTGCAAGCGTGGAAAATAGCCATAAGACACTTTTTTCAGTGCTTTTGTAACTTTGAATTTTCACTAAACAAATGATTGTAAGTCAAGGACTACCCATTACCAGTAAATATTTTATGGTTATTAAAAATTCCCTTTGAAAGCATGGTCATAACACTAAAAACATTCTAATATTCAAGCTGAGTTTCTGACACTTCATATTTATTCCATTTATTGTCCTGAATTTGATGAAAAGTTATAAAGGAGCCTATGCTATGTGAGCCCTGGGTATACTGTGTCTAGCACCTTTAGGCAGCACATATTCTAATTGAATCTTGTCTAATTATCTTTACACTATCACCAGATGCTGCCGGGAGTCAGTTTAGGTACTCATTTGGTTTACTTCATGCTACATAAGATAAGATTAAGCTTCTTCTAGTAACAGGAGAACAGAAGAAGCTGCAGGACCTCACTAATGATACATATCTTTAATCCAATTTAGGTTCCATGGCTTAGTGTATACAAAAAAAATCCAGAATCCTTCATAAGATGGTCAGATTACCAAAACTGTGGTGAATGGTCCAGATTTTTTTGTGTATTTCCACCCTTTGCATGTTTTACTCTTTTTTCTTTGTCTGTTGTGTTTTGTTTCCTCTACTATACAGCATATGACAGCCAGTTTGGTATAGTAGTTTAAGGTGTCAGTTAGAAACTGGGAGACTGTGAGTTCTAGTCCTGCCTTAGGCACAAAACCAGCTGGGTAACTTTGAGCCAGTCACTCTAGCTCAGGTTTTGAAAGGGTGCAATGGCAAAACATTTCCAAAAAGCCTTGCCCACTGCAGAGATTAGTCCAGAAAGTCACCAGGAGTCATAAAGTGACTCGAAAGCACCCCGCACCACCACCAAAAAAGATTTAACAGTTTCTGGACTGCAGGAAATCTGAGTAACTAATAGATGGCAGCTGTTAATTGAAGCTTTCTTATCTCTTTGCTTCCCTCTTTTGGTTGTCTGGATTTTTTAGCCCAGATATGGTATCTCCACTCTCCTGACTTTTCATGGCATCAGATTTGGAAACAGAAGAGCATATGCAAGTATAATTCTGACCTGGCTGGTGTCCAGGGAGTCTGCTTATTATTGAGGCAGAATAGCTTGGGCAGAAAGGAAATAAGGAGGCAGAACAATCTGATGATTCTAGGGCAAAATTCCAAGGCTTTTTTCCTTTTCTTGGCAGCTACAGGTGCAAATTTTAAGTCTATTGTAAGGCAACTGATTACCTGCTAGAAAACAAAACACTAAACATCCCACCTATGTATTAATTGAGGGTACAGAGAAAGAAACAAATCAAATGTTTATCTTTTATTCCTTTATTTGAATGATTTAGAAGATGGTTACCAATCTCATTACAATGATTCTGGAAGGCATGCAAAAAGTTAAAACCAAAATAATAAATAATAATCTACATCACAAATGTCCAAGATTGAAAAGGAATGTTCCCAATTTACAAAGGGAAATAAAAGCCATTTCATAAGAGAAATTACCAGGTGGCTGTAATGAATATTAAATTTATTGGCCACCCAACTGTGAGTGGCACACAATACTAAAAAAAGACACAGAAAAGCTAAAATGAATAGGCAGCCCAGACTCAAATGTTATAATAACAAAATCCATAAAGCAAATAGGGGGCATTATACAAATAGCAAACCTTAACTCCAGGACTGGGACCAAAGCCTGTTTTCCAAACATTTTGGAACCCTAGGAGATATGGCACCATCCTTCTCTCTAAAGAGATGCTATTTCAGAGGGAGGGGGCTGCAACATATAAGGCACACTTCCTAGGTCCCACAAGATGGAAATATTTAATGGAAGAGCACCTACTCTGCTGGAATGTACTTGGATGGCAAGACAAGTAGCAACAAGTGGTCTCCCATTTTCCAGGCCCTATGCCAGGGGTAGGCAACCTTGGCTCTTTTATGACTCGTGGACTTCAACTCCCAGAATTCTGGGAGTTGAAGTCCACGAGTCATAAAAGAGCCAAGGTTGCCTACCCCTGCCCTATGCCATACAGGGCTTTACAGGTAATAACCAGCACCTTCAATTGCACTCAGAAGCCAACTGGCAACTATTCAGCTCACACATAAATGGTAAAACATGCCCACACCAAGAGGCAACCCTTACTGCTTGCACCTCTTTGAACCATCTGTAGATTCTGTGTGGTCTTTGAGAGCAACCCCATGTAGAACACATTGCAATAATCCAATAATGAAGTGACCAATGCATGAGTAAATAAAGGGCACCATTGCTTTTATGAGTAATATACTAATATATTAGTAATATACTAATATATACTAATATACCCATAACTCCTTCTCGTAGAGATTAAGTTTCTAATCAGGCAGGGGTAGTTGAGTTCCACTCTCAGATTTGAACCCCACTGTCATAGAATTCCAAAGTCTTTATTGGAAGTTAGTGCATTTAGAAGGCTTAAGATATCTAAACCTTAGAAAGATACAATGAAAATATTCCTATAATCTTTATTTTAAATGTATTGTTACAATCTGTTTTGTTTTGCTTTGCTTTGCTTTGCTTATTTTCTTACATGTAAATTTTAACTGGCAGGTCCTTAGGGTGTTATTCTTTTCATTTCATTTGAACCTGATTTTAGATGTTTTATTTAGTGTTGTAACTACTTTGCTGATCATTGACCATAAATAAGTAAAGTTTAGAAACAGAAGAAAAACACCAATAAAATTAGTCAACCAGCAGAATTTGCTTAACCTCAAGATCCAAATGCCTGAGGGAACAGTCAAGTTTTTAGTGCCTTGTGAAAGGCTAGCAGCTATGTGTGTATGTGAGATAAAAGTGTTCTTGTGAGTGGAGAGTGTTTACATTGATGGGTGAAATACTAACATTAGTCATTGCTGTTATAATTATTTTTGGTTCAGGTTAGCATTTATTTTTTAAAAATATCACTCAATGTCCTCCTTTTTTTCATCATATCCTCTTTCATAGGATACTTTAATTGCTATTCTAATCCTTCATTTACAGTAGCTTTGAATTTATTCCACCCTTCGCCAATTAAAAGTTGAGAGACAGAAATAGTTCTAAATGCCTTTAAAATGCAGTTAGAATATTTTCCCGGTGTATTTTTATTTTTGATGAAATACTTGGCAGTGATAAGATAGTTAAGGAGAAAATAGGCCCATGACAGAAGAACTATGGGTGGGGGGCGGAATGGAAAAGAATTTGAGAATAGGTCTGCTTTATGTATATATGTTATGTGGCTGAATTCTTTCTGTAGCCTTCACAATTCTGTTAGATTACCTACCCGGAAAAAAGAACAGAATCCATGTAGTTCTTATTTTTTAAGCTTGCCAGCTCATAGTGGTTGACATTATTGGACTAAAGTATTTTTAAATAAATAATAAGAAATATATATTGCTTGTTATTAGCTAGATATAGATATAAATACAGGTAGTCCTTGACTTATGACCACAACTGAGCTCAAAATTTCCACTGACAAGCAAGATAGTTATTAAGTGAGTAAACATGCTTGTTAAGTAAATCTGGCTTCCCCATTGACTTTGCTTGTCAGAAGGCCACAAAAATGATTGCATGACCCTGGGACATTGCAACCATTATCAATACATACCAGTTGCCAAGTGTTCGAATTTTGATTGTGTGACCATGGGAAAGCTGCAAAAGTCATGTCACTTTTTTCAGTGCTGTTGTAACTTTGAACAATCACTAAACCAATGATTGTTAATTGAGGACTACCTATAGATATAGATATAAATATGTAGGTATAGATATTTCAGAAATATATGAAGTCACTCTGCATTTAATTTTGGATTTCATTTTCTTGTTGTATGCAAGCAAGCAGAAGCATAAAGGAGTATAAAACTAACAGAGCAATATAACAATCTTAATATAACTTGGACGTGTTCTACTATAGTTTCAAGTGGGAAATTATTAGCATCTTAGCTCAAGCCAAATCCAAAAATGCTAGAGAATTCCCAGAAGCTTGGCATTCAGACAAATCAACCATTAATAGCTACATAGACATAAGGCACATTTACATACTATTCACATCATGGGGGGGGGGGGATTGATGTTTCAGCAGTTAAAGACTGGGTTTCGAGTGCTGAACAATGGGGTGAGCTCCTGTTACCTGCCCCAGCTCCTGCCCACTTAGCAGTTCAAAAGCATGCAAATGTGAGCAGATAAATAGGTACCATTTTGGTGGGAAGGTAACAGCGTTCTGTGCACCTTGGTGTATAATCATGCTGGCCACATTGCCAGGGAAATGTCTTTGGAAACCTCTGGCTCCCTCGGTTAAGAAATGGGGATGAGCACCCCCCCCCTAGAGTTGGACATGACTGGACAGGGGAGATCTTTACCTTTACGCATTATTCAAAAGAGACAATAACAAAATCTAGGAAGAAAACAAAAAGACTAGTACACATCTCCTTCAGCAGCTAACATTCAGATAAGCTGAGATTAGCACCAGACAAACAGTCAAGCAGAAAACAAGAATGCAAGAACCACCATGGAGGAAACTATATCCCCACCAAACCTGGTAAGGTAGATTAATACATATAAATAGGCAGCAGACCCCACACTCACTGCAGTGTGTAAGAAAGGAGAAAATCTTTTTATGCAAGAGAACCTCAGCATTATAGTTTGATTCTATAACTCACAGACGTTAATTATAAATTAACTAGTCTTGTCTCTTTCCAACCAAAAAATACAATCATCATCGTGTGGTTTCCTACTTAGTGACCACTTTGCTTAATAGTAGATTTGCCAGTCCCAGTTAGGGTTATTAAGTGAGGACTACCAGTCTGTTAAAATAGATTTTCACTATGTATTTTCATCTGCGGATATTGCGATGCATATCTACAATATGATTCATTTTTCTGATTTTTTAAAATAAACCACTATGTCAGATATGGGTATTTGGTCACATACCCCTTTACTCCACTGTTCCCCATTTAAATTGCTCTTTCATTCATTCTCTCTCATAATTTTCTTAATATGAATTCAAATGTGTTGAAGACCTAGAAACATCACTGATGAGAGACTAACAGGGCTAATAAACACCAGTCCTTCCACTGGATTTACCAATTTTACACAACCTTGAGGAATGGGGCAGTGGCTGTTTGAGCTGTAAAAAAAGTGCAAGTGGCCCTCTTGGGTTATGTTATTCTCCTGCAGGAAGTACACTGAATGTTCTAGGCAAGTTCCTGTAGTATTCTGTAGGTTAACTTATATCATCTGTTATAATATTAAATTATCTGAAACCTTGTGGCAGAAGGATGAGATGTAATAAACATGGTAATTGATGCCTCTGAAGACTAAGAAACCAAATATTTTATTAGGTTGGTATGATTATATATTGCCAGAGGAGAAATGCAGAAGCAGACTTGTGATCAATCCTTACAAGATTGAGTGGCTATATTTTTCGGCTCCTGGGTGCAATTCAAGATAGTGGTTATCACCTTTGAAGCCCCCTAGGGCAGGGGTAGGCAACCTTGGCTCTTTTATGACTCGTGGACTTCAACTCCCAGAATTCCTGAGCCAGCCATGCTGGCTCAGGAATTCTGGGAGTTGAAGTCCACGAGTCATAAAAGAGCCAAGGTTGCCTACCCCTGCCCTAGGGCCTGGAACCACCTAGTTCCAGTCATCTCTGCCCACTTGTACAGTCTAGCAAGGTAGATGCTCTCAAGTCCTGTCAATTAAATAACATTTTGTGGAACTCAGAACATACACCAACACAGTTACAGTTCCCGCCCTATGGAATGACACCCCCTCCCCCAGAGATCTGTGTGGCTCCCCTTCCCCATTATGTTGTTCAAGGAAACTATTCAAAACCTTGTTCTCCCAGATGTTGGGAGACAAGGTGATTGTCTTTTCTTTCTTTGCCTGTTTGTTTTATTTTGGTTTTGCTTTGGATACATTGCTCTTCCAGTCTGTTGTATCTTTTATATGCTTTTTAGTATATATTAGTTCTTAGTTGCAGGTCCTTCAGAGTCATTTGGAAATCAGATGGCCAGATAAAAAGATAAATATATAATGTTTAATTGTTAGTTTTCTGCTTAGATAGTTCATAGGATTTGCATCATAGAGAAGTCTCGATCTTGACTTCTGGCCAGTCTCTGTCCCAGACCTGATCTATGGAGAATGCTTTTTTTTTTTTCCTTTCTAGTTCAAGTACATACATAGGCTTAAAGGTGCTTTCTCAATGTATGTGTAATTTAGCAGCTGTAGCACACAGACTTAGGAAACAATACCACATATTTAATATATTACATTTTAACGTAGTTAATTTTGCTGCCCATGATATTTTAATTAGAAAATAGCCATTAATCTTGTTGTGTATTAATATATTTTTGTGTTATTCTGAACTTCACCATACAGTTTCTCATATTGTATTGTTTTGAAATAATGTATAAGAAAATATATATTTTTATATTTTCCTATATACAGGTAATATATGCTTTGAACACAAAAAATGATGAGCATGAAGTTGCTATGCAAGCTCTCAAGGATGCTCACGAAGAAGAAATTCAACAAATTCTTGCAGAAACCAGAGAAAAGATTTTGCAATATAAGGGTAAAGTTTCTGAAGAAATGGATCTAAAAAGAAAAATCCAGGTTTTAGAAGAGTCGTTAGAAGATCACAAAAAGATGAAGCATCAAGCCTTAACTGAATTTGAGGCTTATAAGGACAGAGTTGAGGATATGCAACTCTGTGCAGAAGCTCAGCATGTCCAGCGTGTTGTAACTATGTCACGTGAAGTGGAAGAAATTAGAAAGAAATTTGAGGAAAGATTACGAAGTTTTATACAACAGCAGTTACAATTTGAGAAAGATAAACGTTCAGCTCTGGAAGAGCTGAAAGCTGCACATAGACTTGAGGTCCAAGAACTTATGAAGACACATCAAAATCAAAATGTTACTTTAAGCAAAGGTCAGGAAAAAATAGAAGAATTGCATAGGCAGGATGTGGAACAGTTGAATGCTAAAATAGAAGAGCTAAGAATAGAAAGAAAAAAACTTATTGAGGAGTATGAAGGTAAACTCAGCAAAGCTCAATCTTTCTATGAACATGAACTTGATACTATGAAAAGATCACAATTGTTTACAGCCGAAAGCCTGAAATCCTGCAAAGAAAAGGAAGTAGAACTAAGAAAGGAATTTCAGAGTCAAGAATCAGTTATACGAAAAAATCTGGGGAAACTTAAAACTGAGTTGCAAATGGCTCAGGATGAAGCAGGGGCTCTTCGAGAAAAATGCCAGAAGCTTCAAGTGGCTCTAAGTACCTCAGAAAACAGTGTGCAGGTGAGATGATTATTCTTATGCTGTTTCTTTAACAATAAATAAATACAGTTGTTAGAATGATGTTGATGAAGTTTCAGGTTGCTCAGCTGGGTGTAAAATCAGATTAGTTTACCTGCAATAGATTGCCAGACCAAGTAATTTCTTCCTATTTTATTTAGAGCTGTGACAAAGTTTGCTTTTCTGTATAAAACTGCAGTAGCTTTTCTTCTAATAGTGAAGGCCAAAGGCAACTGAAATAGTTAGTGTTCTGTTAAAATTAATGGCTTAGATTTTTAGAGCTCATTGCAGAAGCAATTTTGGTTCTAATATCCTTTCCCTTCCCTGCAGGAGCCAATAAACATTCTGTTCTGTTTTATAACATCTACTGAGCTAAAGGAGTGGCTTAAGAGGCCGCAGTAGAAGAAAGCAAGTGGGGAAAGTCTTATTTCTCTAATCTAAGTGAAGGAGTAGATTTTCCCTCACTACATCTGGAACTTTTATGTAATTATTGTTATTTATTGCATGTACTGTATATTCCACATTTTCCTTTATGTGCTCAGGTCTTCTTACGTGGGCATCTTCTCTGATGGAAGTTGAAATGTTAGTGTATGTATATGTACACATACATATGCACATTTGCCCAGATCAAAATGTTATTTTATTGTTAAAATTAAGGTTGTAATTGTATTGTCCATATCTTTTCCTATTTTTTCTTGGAATAGATATTTTTCTATGGAAATAATAATGGCATGTTGAAGAATGGAACTGAAAATGCTTACCAAATAAAAACACTAAATACCGAATCGGATAAAAGTTACAATATGGATGTGTTATGTTTATGGAATGACTGTGATTTTTCTAAAGATGTAAAGTTTGTATCTGTACCTGACAATTGGAGGAAGGCTGTTCATAGTTCACTAATACAAAGGAAAACAGCAAATTTTATTAAGGCTAACTGGAAAGATGCTTGGAAGAATTATGATTGAAAGTTATAAAATGTGACAATGGGTAAAAGCTGTGAAGTACTGTGTGTAGGATATGTAGACTAATGTAATGTGTAGGCAATGTGTGTAGACTAGATTTTTGCTCTTTAGAAAGATACTAAGAAATGCATGAATAAGAGAAAGTTTATGTACATTTGTTGATTTAGAGAAAGCATATGATGCAGTGAATAGGCCTGAATTGTGGCAATATTACATGAATACAGAATCAACCATTGATTGCTGAATGCACTAAAAATAACAGGTATAAAAATAATATTTTGCAAATGGTTCAGTACTAGCCAACAAAGTAAGACAAGGATGTTTAGTCTTCTTTTGTTTATTTAATGGATTTGTGGATAAAATATATAATGAATGTTTGTGGTGAGATGTATTAACTGCGTAAATGTGTATTTGTATTTTGATATGCAGATTGTTCCATGTTGGTTGAAATCTAAAAAGCTTTTAGATTTTTTAATGCAATAAATAGCATGCATGTAAAAATCAGTATATCAAAGACCAAGGATGTTATATTTGATAGGACAAAAAGAGCTATAGTGAATTGTATATAAATAAAAATATATCAAGTAGATGAATATATATATATTTGGTAGAATATTTAGTAAAGATGGAGAATTTTTACATGCAAATGCTAGTTTGAAACAATGGGTAGTGTTTTTTCTCTTCTGAAAATAATATATGTTAATGTTGAAAGAAGTGAAAATGACTGCATATAATAGTATGCAAACACCCCACTTTGTTATATAGTAGAAAGAGCTAAGTGTGTCGGGAAAAGTATAAAAATAATTTGGATGCAGTAGAAATAGACATTGAATTACCAAAAGTCAGGCCTGCTGTGTTTGAAGATGGGTCTCCCTAGTTTGAATATGGGTCTCCCTAGCACTATCCCACAATCACACTGGCTGATGAGGAAAGAGCGACTAAATTAGAAATAGAGGAAAACTGAAAAAGTCATGGCTGGATGGAGTTGATGAAATTCTGAAAAAAGGATAAGTTATAGAACAAAGTAGAGTATTAGGCAGTGTAAAATCAAGGTAAAAGCAAGAATGGTTTGCAAGGAGAGAAAGATATGGAGTAGTATAGTAAAGGCATATACTAGTTTTAGCTATATTTGCTCTCCTTTTTCTTATTTCATACCTTTAATTTCTTTGGTTTACAATAGGTTCACATTGTATACCTTGTATACCTTGAAAATACGTATGTATGCACAAATGGCCACAAAGGGGAGGAATAATTTATCTGTATTAACTATTTTGTACCAATAATATTGAATATCACTTTTTATTCTTTTCCTATCCCTAAATTTAAAATTCTGTTTTTAGAGATTCATATTGCTTATTTTTTACATTACCTATCTTTCTGCAACTTTTTAAAGCAGCTTGCTGTAGCTGCAGAATCCTGGAAAATGATGCATTTCATTTAAGAGTTGCAGACAGATCTAAATGAGGACCATGCATATTCCAGGATACCTGTTTGCCTTCAAATCTAAAGCCCTACACAGCCCTAGTATATATTAATTACATCATTAAATGCATTTCTATTTCCTGTAGTTCAGTTACTAACATTTCGTCACATTTTAAGAATTAAATTCTTTTAATTTACTGAGTGATTTTAGCCTGTCATTCCCTGGCAGACAGCTTGCTTACAGAATAAAATCCCCTGTATATTGCCCTGAGATGTAGAAGTATAGTCAGGAGTCACAGGAAGCAAGAGCTCTTTCCCAGAGGGCAAAGAGACAGCAGAATTCGGAATGTCTGCTGGTAGGAAGAGAGCAAGGTCAGACCTTCCCTAGTAATTCATGGAGTATGTTTTGGTTATTGCAGATAGTTGTTTTCATCTGGCAAGAATTTGTTTTTAGGCAAGCAATAATAAAGAAACTACTTAGAAGTAACCGTTGGTTGTTTGGACCTGACACCTAGGGAAAATATAGGCTGTAAAGAAATAAATAGCTACTTGAAATTCCAGCACATACAGATTCCCTAACTATAACTGAGGTCCTTTGAGTGGTCTCTGTGCCTGTTTGCATTGTTATTGCTATGATATAGAATGTGTATAAAGGTAGTGTTCAACTTATGACCAGATTTAGGTTTGGAAATTCTGTCATAAGTTGGTGCAGTCATAAAGAGAGTCATTATGTGACCAGACCTGATTTTATGACCATTTTTATCACAGTTATTAAGTGAATCAAACTACTATGGTAATTAATGAATCACTTGGTGGTTAAGTGAATCATAGTAGGAGAAGAGCAGGCAGAGCTGGGAGATGGAGTTAAACGAATCATCCTCCTAGAGTCATTACGTTCCCACAAACAGCCTAAATTCAATCCCTCTTGAAGTCATTGATTGTTATCTGGTGCTGATTGTTATCTGGTGCCCATTTAGTGTTGAATTTTGTTAGCTAGATTCTTGTGTGTAGCCTTGAGCAATAAAGGTTGAACTGCAATTTAATGCATTGTTCTGATTCTTTGTGTCACATAGTCAAGTAAGTAAATCCAACTTCAGCAATTGACTTTGCTTGTTGGAACCAGGTTGGAAAGATTGCAAATTGTGATCACATGACAGCACGACCTGCAACCATCGTAAATGCTACATGGTTACCAAGCACCTGAATTGTGATCACATGACCACAGGGGTGGTGTGATGGTCATAACTTCTAGGACAGGTTGTAGGTCATTTTTTCCAAGACCATTGTAATTTTGAACTATTGTTAAACGAATGGTCATAGTCAAGTATTACCTGTATAGTTTATTTTAAAATAAGGAGTTCTGATAGTGCAGTGGTTAGAATGCAGTATTGCAGGCAAACTCTGCCCACAACCTGGAGTTTGAACCTGACAGGGCTCAACCCTTCTGTCCTTTTGAGGTTGGTAAAATGAGGACTCAGATTGTTAGGGACAATATGCTGACTTTGTAAACCAGCCAGTGTGGGTGTAAAGCATTATGAGGCAGTATATAAGTCTAAGTGCTATTGCTATTTATCTACACAATTCATTTGCTTTTCTTTCTACAATATTGAGCAATTTTAAGTATTTTATACTTGGAAATGTGGGAAAGAATATTGTGCTAAATGTTAATTTTTGCCCAATGGTATTTTCACTCTCATCTTGCATTTTAAGCACTTATACGTTTTACCTTGTTGTCATCTAACACAGCCTGAAGAAATGATCAAAACAGTATATAATTCTGATTTGTAATCAGTAACATATTTATTAATTGGTTTCAATCTTGCTTCTAAGCTGCATTTTAAATTGTCATGGGTTCTTTTAATAGATTTTCATTTTTAATGGAAATCTTTTAATATCTATTCTAATTAACATTTATTTCAAATTTTAAATGAGTTTTTCCTTAGGGCAAAATGCTAACCTATCTACAATATTATTGGAATATTTAGTATAACTTGTCAAAATATCCTTAGCATTTTTTTTTAATATATCATTACTTAGTAACTATATTATATGAGGCCTTTTTGACACTTCACAAAGACTGTGAAATTCTGTTTTAAGGAATTCTCTTTTAATGAACCTATTTGATTTATCCAACAGCTTTTGGAATTTTGATATTAACTAATCTTTTTATAATTTATTCTTTCAGTGTATTTCTTTTATAATATAATGATAAAATTATAAAATTTTATAATATTACAATTACAAAGTGTAATACAGCTTTTTATTCTGTCAATAGAATAAAATTGCTGTATTTTCAGCAATTTATCCTCCCTTTGTATCTATCAGCTTTGCATTGGATGAGATTATTCTGGGTAAGAGATTGTAGTAGGGTTACATAGAAAGGTGGAAAACTGTTGAAATTTTTTTCCCCTTCTTTTGCATATGAAATTAGTTTGCTAGTGGAGGGACATTTATCATATTCCACACAATATTTTATTTTAAATGGCCCTCATACAGGTTTTTATGACTAAAACACAGCCCAGATTTGAAGAAAATATTCCTCTAAACGGCAATATCATAAAAATGAAATAAATCCAGTTTTTTTTCTATTTAAATAAAATCTTGCATAATCTCTGGCCTAACGTTAAACATAGCAACTGCTTTAGAATTGACATAACATTTCATGTATTTTTTCAATTTGATGCAGATTAGTGTTATTAAATGTTTTACTTTTAATCATAGTTCTTAGGTCCAATTCACTATGTAGTACATATGCACTCGTTTTTCACTAATAAATCACAGATAATTATGTACTATTGTGAATAATATAAGTCATGCACATTTACCAGAATATCTTTGTTACCAAAAGTGAAAGTGTAGGCATATATTTGTCAGACTTCTATGCAAAAGTCATATAGAACTTATGGAAATTTCAGAACAGACAAAATGAATGCAAATATACATAAACAAGGAAGTTACAGAATCTTTGTTCTGTATAGTGGTAATATCCCTCTATGTTCAACTCTTAGATTTACAATACAGTTTTATTGTATTTTCTCTGTTCTCTTAGACTCTTCAAAAACAACTAGATGATGTCAAAGAGGAAGAAATGTCATTGTTAAGCAAACACAAAGAGGTTGAAATTGAGTTAGCAGCTGCAAGAGAGCGCTTACAACAACAAGCCACAGACCTAGTGCTAAAAGCTAGTATGTGTGTATGTTTCTATTACTTTGTATATAATCCATTTTAAGTTATTGTTGTTAGAATGTTTGTTTCTAGATAACATTTGATGCATAAGACAAATGCTAACTTTTTCATACAAAAGTATCTTTATTTCTTATTTTTATTAAAAATAATTTTATTTTTTTCAGTCTCTGTTTTCATTGCTTAGGCAAAATATCAGATCCAGCAGAATCTGTAGGGTTCATTATTCAGTAAGGCTTATTACTAGCAAATATGCAGATGATTGCAGTCTTATGACGTAAGCCTTACTTAGCCAATGTCCTCCCTACAGAAATGTTGGCAATATTAATCCAATTTGGGGAAGCATGGTCTGACAGTTAAATCTGAATTGTAAGCCCATGGAATTATTTTTCATGTTTTTCTGGAAATATTTTATAGTTTGAATTTTACAAAATACTTATAAAATGTGTTATGAAGAACTAAGAATTAAGTGTAGTTGATTTAAATATAACATGCAAAAATGAATATTTAAAGAGTCCATTTGAACAAAATATCCCAGCTAAAATAATTATGACTTAGTATCTATCATCTGACTATTACAATGGCCTAGTTCTCTTTTTTAAATTTTGTACATGAAATGATATATCATGTTTCATTCAAATTATTATCCCACATCTGACTTCTTATGTGAAAAACTATAAGGTTCACTGTGAATTTTGCTGTAGTCACACGCTGTAGTGTTTTGTTCTTTATTAGCTCTGCACATCACTCAGCTAATATTGATGTTGGATACTGCTCTCATCTGTTCCAGCTAACAAAGCTAGAACTGGCAGATTATGGGTATTATTAACATGCAAAGGAGCACAGGTTTTCAACCTTTGTCTTAAGTAACTGAGTAAAGCAGGCATGTCAAACTGCTGGCCTGCGGGCCGGATGCATCACGAAACCGCGCCTACCTCATTGCCGGCAATGGGGAAAAAGTCACAATATGTCGTGCGACGTCACATGACTCACGAGTTTGACATGCCTGGAGTAAAGGATCCTTTACCTTTTTACCCTTAATATGTTATATTGGGCATTTCTCTATTTTATTTGTTTTGACAATTGAAGATATTGGAAATAGACACTGTATTCCACCCCAACTGAGGAAACAAGGGGAATTCAGATGATGCATAATGTCTGCAAAATGTCCGTACATCCGTCTTTCAGCATCTCACCACTGTTTCCTAGGATCGGCTGCTTAAGATAGCTGCCTCATTACACTTAAATTCTGAAAAAGATTTAAGTCATTTTGACACAATTTTTCTAAAAATGAAACTAAAACTCTTGATAAAACTCTTAATGCAGGGATGTCAAATTCGCAACATCACCTGATGTGTCGCGACATATCGTGACTTTTTTTCCATTGCCGGCAATAGGGTAGGCGCAGTTTTGGCATGACGCGGGCCTGTAGTTTGACATCCCTGCCTTAATGTGTTTCCAATTATATAGACATTGATATTTTTTTTAAAAAAAGTGTGGTATATAACAAACCAGAGAAGTATTTCTTTTTGATAGTACCTTACTTTTACAACATTTTTTGAGCAGAGTTTGGTTTGCATTGTATGGGAAACCTAATAAATAAGCAGTCTATTATAAAGATAAGCATTTCTATCTCCTGTCCAGCTAACACAATTTTGTTTAGCAAATAATAGCAAAATATATATTTTTCACAATATATATAGTTACTTTCAGATTATTTATTACTATTTTGAAAAACTGCTTAATAGTAGCATTGTAGAAAAAATAAATGTCTATAATAAAAGATATAAATCCATATATTATAAATAACTATGCTTCAAACATTTTAAAGGTACAAAAAAATCAGGCAGTCTAATTTAAGACAAGCAATTCAACTTTAAATCATGGAAGGTCTATGTGATAACATCATAGAAATACTTCGTGGAGTTGGGATAGTGCTGGTGGAAGGTGAACTGAAATATTTTTGCTTCTACGTGTATCTGATTGCAATTTTGTCTGAGATAATATGGTATTGTAACTAGAATTAATTCTTTTTAAAAACATCTGTTTTTATGAGGAGCTTTATTCACTAATTCTCTTATTATGAAACAAGTAGCATCATAGTAGGAGATCAAGAGCTAAACCATGAAAATATGTACAAAAAGGAGCAAAATAACCTTCCTTCAGATTTCAGCCTGCCTAGTATTGTACTTCTGGTCAATGAATCAAGTCTAACATTGAATGATATTATAGTGAGGCATTCCAGAATATCTCCTGTTTCAAATTTGTCCCCATAATGAGTGGGATTAAGCCAAAGTCTGTATAACCATTGTTCACTGAATAAATTAATGCCTGGATTCATACAATACCTGGAGTTATCATCTGTGGTTTATATTCTTACAACCCAGTAAGTCAAAACCAGCCACCTTATAGCTTGGTACATAATGTGAACCAGGCCAGTATGAGAAGCCATTCAAGTACAAATATTAATATTCCGGGAATACTTAACGCTTCATTTTTACAGGTCATGTTGGAATGCTCCAAGCTACTCAAATGACTCAGGAAGTTACAATATCTGATTTGGAATCAGAAAAATCCAGATTAAAGGAGAAATTGTCTCAGCTGGAAGAGGAAAGAAATGTGTTACACAGTAAAACACAAAGTCTGGATGAAAGACAAAGGCAGCAACTTCTTATACTGGAGAAGGTAAAATATTCATGGGTGGGTTACAAATAAAAACTCATATTGTGTAGATTTTATGTAAATATGAAAACTATTTGTTCTCTCTTTTTGAATGGCCTCCATGTTTTTTTTTAAAAGAAAAACCTTAATATTCAAAAGTGTCACTTCACTTGCATAAAAGCTGCATTGCTTGAAAGGACACCATTTTGATCTTGGTACATAAGAACTAGTATCTTGAAGTCTGCTTGCACAACATATTATACAATTCAAGCTATTTCATTATTGTAAGCATTAGTTGCACAAGGCGTTCATTACCAGTTTCTTAATACTCAATATCTGGTATAACTTACAACTGCTATTGCATAACTGATTAACCTACAAGCTGTTAGAAATATTTTGGGAGTTACAGTTAATCAGGACAAGGATGCTAAATACGCCAATAACTACCACCTTCCACTAAATGAGAGAAATAAGGTTTCATTAATATGTGGAAAAGGCAGGAGAAAAAGTGCCAGATTTGTACTACAGAATACAAAAGGCTTGCATCCTCATTTAAGCTGAAGGCTGCTTAAATGTGTAATAAAGATTCATATCTAGTTCTATATTAAGTGAGCTCCTATGTTTAGGTCATCTGAAAGAGAGAATCTGAAGGCTTGATTGCCTTATCATTCCCACATCATTAATATCTAAACTATGATATAGCTTAGATATTGCATGCATAGGACAAAACCACAATGGCACCTGAAGTGTAATGAACTCAAGAGCATATGGTTTTCAAAATACATTTATCTGATTTTGATTCTAAGTTGTATTGTTTAAATTAAAGAGAGTAAATGAAGCAAGGGAAACACAACAAGAATATTATGAAAAGGAGCTAATGAAATTGCAAGTTAAACTAGAAGGAGAGACTACGCAGCTAAAAGAAGTTCATTCCAAGGCTTTGGAGGAGTTGGCATGGAAACATAATACTGCTCTTGAAGCAGCACATAACAATGCTAGCAAGGAAAAAAAGAAACTGCAAATGGTAAGAGAAAAATAAATTGCTATGATTGTTCCTGTTTTACTATAACAACATGCAGCAGTCGTCTCAATTTTAATTACATGAAGAAAACAAGGCATCAAAAAAAATCCATCACTATGAGAATGGTCCTACTTCTAAACAAATTAACTGCCATTTATTCCTGCTCTGTGTTTCATGTGTGATATCCAAAGAGAAAATAGGTAACTCATTCATTTAACTAAGATTACTGAAGAAACTTTGGTGAGGGATTTTGTCAAAAACTTTTTTGATGATGATGATGATGATGATGATGATGATGCTAGAAGGGACCTTGGAGGTCATCTAGTCCAACCCCCTGCTCAGGCAGGAAACCCTATACCATTTCAGACAAATGGCTGTCCAGTCTCTCCTTAAAAACTTCCAGTGTTGGAGCATTCACAGCTTCTGGAGGCAGGTTGTTCCATTGATTAATTGTTCTAACTGTCAGGAAATTTCTCCTTAGTTCTAGGTTGCTTCTCTCTTTGGTTAGTTTCCATCCATTGCTTCTTGTCCTGCCATCAGGTGCTTTGGAGAATAGCTTAACTCCCTCTTCTTTGTGGCACCCCCCGAGATATTGGAACCCTGCTATCATGTCACCCTCGTGCTTCTCTTCATTAAACTGTACATACCCAATACCAGCAACTGTTTCTTATATGTTTTAGCCTCCAGTCCCCTAATCATCTTTGTTGCTCTTTTCTGTACTTTTTTCTAAGTCTCAACATCTTTTTTACATTGTGGTGACCAAAACTGGATGCAGTATTCCAAGTGTGGCCTTAACCAAGGCATTGTAAAGTGGTATTAACACTTCACGTGATCTTGATTCTATCCCTTTGTTAATGCAGCCTAGCACTGTTGGCTTTTTTGGCAGCTGCAGCACACTGCTGGCTCATATTTAAGTGTTTGTTCACTAGGACTCCAAGATCCCTCTCACAGTTACTACTATGGAGTGAGGTACCACCTATACTATGCTGTACATTTGGTTTTTCTTGCCTAAATGTAGAACCTTACTTTTTTCACCATTGAATTTCATTTTGTTAGATAGCGCCCAGTGTTCAAGTCTGTCAAGATCCTTCTGTATCTTAAGCCTGTCTTCTGGGAGTGTTGGCTACTCCTACCAGCTTGGTGTCGTCTGCAAATTTGATGAGTTCCCATCTATCCCCTCATCCAAATCATTAATGAAGATGTTGAAGAGCACTGGGCCCAGAACAGAGCCCTGGGGCACCCTACTACACACTTCCCTTCCCACTACACACTTCCCTCTAAATAAGCTTATCCACTAAATCTTCCTACATACTACTTCATATTAAAACACTAAAAAGTAAAAAAAATGGGGGAGATTTGGCAGCTTCTTTTATTAAGCTGCAGTTTGCCCAACCCATCTACCTGTAGATTTAGGTCTAATGCTCCAGCTGTGAAATTACTGAACTGAATGAACATGGCAGTAGTTATCCATATTTTTGATAAAACTTGATTTTATTTAATTTAAATGACTTATATGGCCACCCTTCCTATGTACCATAACCCTGGTCAACCCATTGAAAGAGCAATAAAAACACAGACAATGAAACCAGCACCAAAACTCCTGGTAGCCCAAAGCAAGCACTTCTCCATACAAGTAGCCCTTGACTGATGACCATTCACTTAATGATGGTACAAAGTTATGGTGGCCTCAGAAAAAAGTGATTTATAACTCATACTTGTGCTTATGAAAGTCACATCCTCAGTGGTCACATGATTTCAGTTGGGATGCTTGGCGACCTGGTCACATTTACAACCGATTGAAGTGTCCTGTGGTCATGTTATCATGATTTGTGATCTTTTTTGCCAATTTCCAACAAAAAAAAGTGATTTCACTTAACAACTGCCATAAAAATTATCATAAAATTGGGTCTGACCACAATGATTTACTATAGAAATTTCAGTTCCAATTGTTATCATAAGTCAAGGACTATTGTATAGCAATATTTAGATTAATCAGGCTCCACCATCACCCTTGAGGGAAGAGTCCTTTTTTCAAGGCTTTCTAGAAGGAGAGAAGGATGGGGGCCTGCTAGAGGTCGTGGGGGAGGATGTTCCACAGGGCAGGAGGTTCTACAGAGATGTTGTGCTTTCTAGTCCACCAGATGGCAACAGTTGAGGAAAGAGATAAGGAGCTCACCTGCCCTGTTTGACATGGTAGAAATGTACCACTACGGAGAGAGATAGTCCTACATATAGCCTGGTCTTGTACCATACAGGGCCTTAAAGGTGATAACCAATACTTTGAATTGCATCCAGAAAGAAACTAGAAGTCAGAGTACTTCATGCAGCAGAGGTGTAATGTGGTCTTGACTATGAATTATCAATCCCAATCCTTCTAGGCTTTAAGGTTATCTAGAGAGGACTGCCTTAGATTCATTTGCTCTCTGAAGCCCATTTCTGGATTATATGGGAGATTGAGTAAGAAAGCAGAATATAAGTCGTTCAGCAATATTTTTGAAGAATATAATCAATAAACAGCAGAAGACTTAACATTTTTCTGCCTTGTTTTGTTTTTTAAGGAGCTGGAGCAGCAATTTGAGAAAGAGAAACAAGGTTTTGAAGATGAGAAGAATCAACTCCGACAGCAGTTGGCAAGCCTAAGGGAAGAACTGACAACCAAATTGACTTCCTCCAATCAGGAGGTAAGAATCAACACAATCATATTACCAAAAAGCTGTGTGCATTCAACTATGTTTAATTATTAATGTTTTTTCTTAATTGGTATTTTAGACTTGGATTCATTCTGTTCTGCTTCTTTCTGGCTAAGAGAACAATTCTGTAAATATTTTTTTATATATATTTTATTCATGGTGCATATTTTATAAACTATGGTGAAAGAAATGTGTTCTTTTAGTGCTAGAATTTTAGATCACTAACAAGACTAATAGGCTACCCATTCAATACTATTTTACATATGGAATTCAATATCACAAGTGATAATATTAACCACTGATTTGGATTCTGAGTGTTATACACATATATGCACATGCATATAGATTACAGATTAATTTCTGCTGTCAAATGCGGTCAACATTATATGCTTTCTGGCTAGGCACTATTATCATTGGACTTCTTTTGGGGAGGATTATTCCCTCATTTCTTCCCTCAGATCTTGATACAACTTTTCACAGTATTTTCTATCAGAACATATGCTGGTAAAAAATATGTTATTTTTTGCCAGCATCACTTAACATATACATAATGTTGTATGTGTTTAGTTCTTCTAAATGGATAATGGAAATGAATGTTAGAGATATATTATCTCTTCGTTTGTTTTATATGATTTAAGAACAATTAGTTAATTTTGGGTTCAGTAGATGAAAATGAAGATTGAAAACATAAGATAATTTCTGAGAATCTGAATATACATTCATCAAACACAAATCTGATTTCTTTTTTTAACAAACTTACATTATTTTCTTTCTGTATTATAGGTGGAGCATCTACAGGATGTCTTAAAAAAAAGTGAGCAGGGCCTTAGTACTGCAGAAGGACACATTTCTAGCCTTCAGGAAACCCAAGAAATATTGCAAAAAGAATTAGAATTAACCCAGACAAAACTGAGAGAAGCCACTGACTCCTTGTATAATGTTGAGGTAAATGCAGAATTCTATCATATATGGAGAAATCTTTTATTTAATTTATTTAATATGACAATGGTTTTCAGCTTGTTTAAAAGGGTATTAGACAAATTAAGGGAAATTCTCTATTAAATAATGCTTGCTAATACAATTATTTGCAACCTCAGGGTTTATAATAGATATACCATTGTACCAGCTAGCAGAAGCAAATGAAAGTGTTGCTTTCATCTTCTGCTTGTGGATTTGCTAATTGACCATAAGATGATGGTCAAGCTAGGCTTCATTTAGCAAATATTGTTATCTTCCATATATAGGTCAACTACTGGTTGAGCTATGGGTAAAGGTCTGTCTTATATACATAACAATATTTTGCAAAACTGTTGTTATAATTATAGACAGGCTTCGGTGATCTCCCTTCTAATATCTACATGAAGCCAATGGATGAGCTCATCCATGACCATGGGTATAGATGTATACCCAACTATACATCTCTGCTCTTGGCAAATTAAGTAAGGTGGTGAATATCTTAGTGTCCAGAGTTTGTGAAGGACTGTATGGAGCACAGTAGGGTTTGGGTTTGGGGTCCTACTTGTTCTAGAGCTATGCCATTTTGGGATGGGATGCCATCTGGGATGGCACCAGTCCTGGGGATCTTTGAGAACTGGAGACATTCTTAGATAGCTCCACTATGATTGATAGTCTTCCTTTCTCTGTGGTATTTGTGTATTTATTTTTTTCTATAATGGTCTCATTTTAACAATTACATTTTATCCTTTATCATGTTTTATTCTATTTATATGCTGTTTTATTTAATTGTATGCTATGTAGAGTTACTTTGTAGGAAATGGGCAGCCATGTTAATGTAAAAATACTTAAAATTCTGCATTTTGAAATGCGTTAATGTTATTTCTTAGCATAATATTGTTATAGATTTTTTTTATTTTAAGGGGGAGTTAAACCAGGAGAGACAGCACCATGAAGCAATGATTGTAACCATGAGGGAAGAGGAAAAATTAAAACTCGATAGAATGGCTCGTGATCTGGAAATAAAATGGACAGAAAATCTTCGGCAAGTATTATTTCCACTTATTTTCTCTTTTAAAGAAATGTGTATCTTAATAAATAGGAGCTAATTTGATGCAGTAGGTAAGGCATCTGGCTAGATACCAGGAGACCCTGAGTTCTACTCCTGCCTTAGGCATGAAGCCTGTTGAATGACTTTGGGTCATTCGCTTTCTCTTAACTCAAAGGCAATGGCAAACCATTTTAGAAAATCTTGTGAAGAAAACTGTAGGGACTAGTCCAGGTAGTCGCCAAGAGTCAATAACCGATTCAAAGGAACAAATATATAGAGCTTAATACAATAATGTTTTGACCAAGACTGTGGATTTCAACAAGGCTTCTACAATGTTTTAAATAGTAGAATAAGTTTTAGCTTTGCCTTTTTTTTTTTTTTTTTTTTTTTTAGGCAGGAATGTACAAAACTTAGAGAGGAATTGAGACTTCAGCATGAAGAAGATAAAAAGTCAGCAATGACACAACTCTTGCAGCTAAAGGAGAGAGAGAAAAATGCCGCCAGAGATAGCTGGCAGAAAAAAGTGGAAGAACTTTTGGATCAGGTAACCAGAATAATTAATAAATTATTAATTAATTTTACTTTTAGATTATTGAAGTGAGATTTTTTTTTGTTGCAAAAATTAATCCTCTTAAAAATTGGTAAGAATACTTGTTAAATTTGATAAAAATGTGTAGATTTCTCTGACCTTGTATGTATATATGACTCAATATTTTTAAATTATTAAAAATAGGAACATGCCATACAACCAGCACACTAGAATGCTGCCTATAAAGGTTATGGCATCATTCAGTTCTGTCCAACATATAATGTTACTTTAAAAAAAACAGGCAGGGTTCTATTATATATTATATTCTACAGTAAATAGATTAATAAGTTCTAGAAAAATAAATCAATATATTCAATTAGAGCAGGGGTAGGCAGCCTCAGCTCTTTTATGACTCATGGACTTCAATTCTCAGAATCCCTGAGTCAGCATAGCTATTCTGAGAGTTGAAGTCCATGAGTCATAAAAGAGCCGATGTCACCTACCCCTGAATTAGAGAGTTGCAAAAATCACAGTACTTGGACAGGAAGGGGTTTATGGAAGCTTATTCCAGTATAGGTAGTCCTTGACTTATAACCACAATTGAGCCCAAAATTTCCATTGCTAAGCAAGGCAGTTATTAAATGAGTTTTGCCCTGTTTTATGAACTTTCTTGCCACAGTGGTTAAGTGAATCACTGCAGTTGTTAAGTTAATAACATGGTTTTAAGTAAATCTGGCTTCCCCATTGACTTGGTTTATCAAAAGGTCACAAAAGGTGATCACATGATCCTGGGACCCTGCAACTGTCATAAATACATGCCAGTTACCAAACATCTGAATTTTGATCACGTGACCATAGGGATGCTGCAACAGTCGTAAGTGTGAAAAACAGCCATTTCACTTTTTTCGATGCTGAACTTTGAACAGTCACTAAATGAATGATTGTAAATCGAGGACTACCTGTATGTTTAGCTGATGCACACATTTCTTCTGCTAACAGACACTGGAGGAAGCATTTATCTTCTTTTATTCTGTCACATGTTTTAAGAATTTCAAATTGAAGCCTTTTGTGTTTCTTTTTCTGAAAGAAGTAAGTTAACTTCAACCATTACAGCTAGTTATTGAAAACAATAGCAATAGATAGATGAACACAAATTAAAATGCCAAGAAATAGACATATACCCTAAGATTAAATAGGATATGGGATGTACATTTCTGTGTTCTACTTACACATTTTAAAATTAAGTAGTAGCAAAACATAATTTTAATTCTGAAATCCTTTAGGACAATCCCAATAATTCCTAGGATTGGAAATTCTTCCAACAATACAAAAGTAAGATTCTATTGTTAGATCATTGCATAATAGCAAGAGTTCATGCTTTCCTCACTAAGAAAAAAAACTTGGTTGTAGACTATATAATGTCCAGTAAAATGAGCAGCCATACTGAATGAAGTTTGAACTTGGTCTTTAAAGTATGTATCTGGAAATACTGTATATCAGCGTAGTTAACCAAGGAGTTGTGGTTTCTTCTTCTTATAGTGTCAAAAATGATTTCACTTTCAGTAAAGTAAACAGGTTTTGCCATTTGGCAAAGTTCTCATAGTTTTTCTGGATTAGAATATTTTGTCGTGGCTGAGATTTTCTGAGTTAATTTTATTATTAGCTAATTACTCCTATGAGATTGATTCAAGACAGCTACAAATAATAGTTTGATTCGTACATAATTTTAATAGTAAATTGTTCTCTTTGTAAATTGTGATTTTGATAAAACATTAATTAATAATTTAGGAAGTATATCATAGATCAGTAAGCATCTTAAGGTTCTTAATAATTTGATTGAAAGAACAAATGACTGGGAATGAATCATGTATCCAACAGTGAAATTATTCATCATTCAATTTTAACAAGTGTGGTCCTCATACCCATGTTGCATTTAATGTATATGGTAATGTACCACTTATACATGCTGACAGTACATATTTAGCTTGTTAATAAATGGCGGTATATAATAAATTTCAAATATAATTTTGCTATGGAGTAGATATAAAAAAAAATCATATTTAAAGAAGAAAAGAAAGATTTTTTTATGAATTAAGTTGAGATTGGTAATAGTAAATTATGATGCAAAATTATTTTGGAAGTAAAAAAATGTATATGTTCAGTATTGAAAAATATAACTGAACTTTTTTTCCCAAATTTATAAACAGATATGCTAACAAATATATTTGCCAGTTTTTCAGGAATTTATTTATTAAATATGCAGAATACTATTTGGGCTAAAAGATAAAATAATTTCATTTAGAAATCGCATATAATTCTGAAATGATTTAGATATTTCTAAGTATTCAGAAGATTTATAAGACCATAGCAAAACTGTTCTATATTAGTTTTTCTCAACATATTTCCTTTATCATATCAATATGAATGTTCTGTCTTTTACTGCCCTTTTTTATTCCATCTTCTTAGTTATTTCTGAATTATTTCCTTTATTCTTGTGATCTTTTCTTCATAGCGGCACTATCTTGGTGAAGCTTTGCATAAATCTATCAGCAATGTAAGTGAATTGCACTTACAGTTTGTACGCAAGGGCATGCCTCTACTTTTCAGCTTGCATACTGGGCAATGTTGCTTTAAAAACTAATCCTTTGAAATAAAATAATTAAAATATTTTTAGAAAGAGATTACGTATTTTCATAAAACGCTGTGACCTGCATTCATTATGTCTGTATTCATATTTGCTATCATATATTAGTCATTCTATATACTGAAAAGAAGCTTGCAGCTAATATATTTGCATATTACATAGCCTTTTTATAAAGCATGAAGTAATGCAACTCATTTATGGATGAACAACTATAAATCTTTGACTTCTGATATTCAATTATTGTAGCAAATATTTTACAGGCAACTTCCTTTAATATGCCACAGTTTGGTAATGCAAAATATCTCTTGAGCTATAGTATCATAGATTTGTCTGGTATTTTTTTCCTGTTTGGTGCAATCCTATAGATGTTTTCTCAGAAATAAGAAACCTTGAGATCAGTGGTCAGGAGGTATAAGATTGCAATCTCCATGGCTGTAATTTTCGACAAGATTATAATCGTGGCTTGCACTTTGAGATAATGACTTTATATAGCTTAAAAGTAGCATACACATACCAAGAAATTTTATTCTGGCAGACTTTCAATTTTAAGCAAACTATTGGGTCATATGGATGTTCAATTCCAGTAAAATGTTTCAAAAATATTACAATACATGTATGCGTGCAATAAGCGGTGCAAATAACTGTTTGGGTTGCAGGTTGGAAAAAAGTAGTATTTCTTAATGTTATGTTAATGTTTATGTCTGTGACTAGAATGGGGCAAAAAAGATTGTGACTGAAACTTTGGAACAATTGTTCCAACTTCTAAGTGATTGTTTAAAGTAATTGGATCTTGAAATTGAAATTGGAATTGACCCATTTTAAACCCATAGCACTTTCAGTGTAGTGTTCCAAAATCAGAATAAACATTCCAGTACCATGGCAAGATATTATAGTTTTGTAATTTTAGCCACTAAATACATTTACACTTCTGGCTTAAAAAAAAGGAAAGTGTTAAGTTAAACATATAAGAAAAAGATTAAAATATGTATTTCTATCCCAAAAGTCAGTACAGGTAGTCTTCAACTTATGACCACATTTCAGCCCAAAATTTATGTTGCTAAGTGAGACAGTCGTTAAGTAAATTTTGCCCCATATTATGACCTTTCTTCTATGGTTGTTAAGTGAATTACTGCAGTTCTTAACTTAGTAATATGGTTGTTGAGTGACTCTGGCTTCCCCATTGACTTTGCTTGTCAGAAGGTTGCAAAAGGTGATCACATGATCCTGGGACACTGCAACCGTCATAAATATGAGTCAGTTGCCAAGCATCTGAATTTTGATCACACTACCATGGGGAGGTTTCAGAAGCGTGAAAAACTGTCATAAGTCACTTTTTTCAGTGCCGTTGCAACTTTGAATGATCACTAAATGAACTGTTGTAAGACAAAGACTACCTGTATTCAAAATATCGACACTGATTAATCCAGTTGAATTAATTTGATAGATTGCATGCTTCATACCTATTTTTGTCAGTCTCCCTTATTTGTTTAATCTGCTTGACCTTATTACCTCCCCAAAACTGGCCTTGAGAAATTCGTTAGGATGTGACATATAAAACTACAGAAAGATTAGAGCTAAAGATATTGGCAAACATTTGGCAGCCAAGCTTGTGAGAGTAAAGCATTTTTCACAGATATAAAAGTACCACTGGGAATATTTCTGGGCAAACATCAATATTTCATGTAGCTTCACAAAATTTAGTAATCCTTGTTCCTATTCATTTTTTAAAAGGGAATAATACATTTATAAAATTGTTTCTTTGGTTAAATCATTTATTTCATGCATGTTTGCATTTCACATTAAATGTATCCTTACATTTAAAGGGGCTGAATGTAATTTTTTTTGGGGGGGGGATTTCTGTTTACACCAAACCATTAATTAAGTATAAGGTATGTTGCTTGTTATGGTAATACTGTATGTAGTTTTCATTAGTAATACATTGCTATTAGGGGTTTTATAAAGAACATGATTCATGTATAATCCTGATTAGTGCTGTGGAATGACCAAGTGAATATGGATCATTTTCAAAGAAAAAAATAATAATGGGGCATTTGTGTGATTAGACTTCTATTAAAGCCTTATTCAGTTCTAAGCTGAGTAGAGTAGAACAGAGCAAATGTAGCAAAGATTCCTGGGGTAAACATTGTTAAGCAATGTGAAGAATTTTAGTATTTCATTGTGTTTAGAAGTTCAGCGCTCAAATAGTGGGAAAAAGGCATCAAATTAGGCATGGGCATACTTTTACTATAGCTGTCAGTACAACTGTTAAAAGCCATATTTTTTCTAAGATAGCTATGCATCCCAAGGTATTTTTTAGATTTTAGGAGGCGATTTCCCAGGAAAATACATGTTTGCATTTAAGAGGCATCAACGAGACAGTAAAAAGTGTAAGACCATATTTTCTATGATCACTTCCATTGGATTAATTTGAAACCTTATAACTATAAAAGCTTGATGCAATTTACATGAAACAATATTAACTAATAATCTTCCCTTTAGAATTAGATATTATTTCATTGAACAAATCTAGAGACTCTTCTATCAACTTTAAAATTATTATTATTCTTAAACACTAGTCAGCAATAAAGATTTCTGAGCTCACTTACATTCTCCATTACTGATACAAAGCAATATCATTTCCCCCCTGATTCATTTACTAAAGAGATGTTAACTTGAAAATTTCCAGAGATTCCATTTCTTCAAAGGCCTCCATAACAAAAATCCAGAATTTAAGAGAAATCCTCATTTTTAAAACCCATTGTTTCCATTTTTGTTCAACAATGAGATTTACAATAGGATGCATATACAAGGGAATAAAGGAGAAACAAGATTGGTGAAAGAATACCCTTTTACCCTGCAGGTTTTTTGACTTTGGAAAATTTTCACTACATAAAGATTTTGTTCCTCCTTCTTGCTTCAAGACAACTATCTAGTTCTGCCATGCAGTTTTTTTAACTAATGATGATGGACTACCAATATAAACTATATAGCTTTCTGTTGCTCTAAATGTTACAGCAGTTGATTAAATAATATATATTGTAGCTATTAGATAGGCTTTTTAATAAAAACAAAGAAAAAAGAACCTAGAGGAGCCATTAGCTCAAAATTGTTTCCAGCTATAGAAACTGGATGATCTTCTGTCTGAAATGCTCTAGTGCAGTGATTCTCACTATGGGCCATGCCGTGTTTTTAGGGAGTCATCATTAACGTTTCTGAGGGAGACGTCCAAATCTAACTGCCAGACATATAACTAATTTGTCATAATCCTTACACTCATTCTTTGTGCTAATTTCAGTAATATAGATATTGAATATTACTGCAGTTTATAATAAGTATCTTAATAGTGGAAATGGGGGGGGGGGTCATAGAGATAAATGAAGCTCAGAATTGGGCCATGAACAAGAAAAGGTTGAGAAAAGGTTGATGGAAGAAAACTCAAACACTTATCCAACATCTTAACAGAAGGTACTGAATTTGTTACAAATGCTTTTCCACTGCACAAATAGGTCAAGGGGGTAATTTGCATTCCACATTGCCTTAAGCCAGTGGTTCTCAACCTGTGGGTCGGGACCCCATTTGGGGTCGATCGACCATTTCATGGGGGTCACCAAGCAAGGCTGTCCGCCATTTTTTTTGTCCGCCATTTTTTCCCCCTTTTCCAGCGGGTGCCTTACCTCCCTTGGGCTGGGCCAGCTGGTGGTCGGCCTGCTCCGTCTCTGCCGCTTGCCAGCTACGCCTCGGCCGGCGCAGGGGGCAGAACCACGCATGTGCGGCGCTCCCGGGCAGGGAAAGTCCTCGACTTACAACCGGTTGGGTAGTTCTCGACTTACGACCGGTTTAGTCCTCGACTTACGACCGGTTGGGGTCGCGGCATTAAAAAGGTTGAGAACCACTGCCTTAAGCAATGTGCATCTGTTATGTTGAAGCAGCTGTGTTCTCAGGAAGATGATCTGTCCATGTGTATGTCCAGACAAAACTTCTTTGGGGACTGCTGATAAAGTAAAGCAGATCTGCATGCACAGACAAAGCCCTTGAAGTACCCATAGCCTCCTGAGAATACTGCTACCTCAACATTTCAGTGATGGATTCTTTGTTCACACTATTGCATTTGACAAAGTGCCTTCAAAAACTTTATAGAGGTGTAATACATTTAGCATTTATGTTATCTTGTAAATGAAAGCACAATAGAAATCTTAAATCTGAATCTAATGTGTATTAATTCTTTCATCTATATATAGAGTATCTGTACCTTCACTGAATTATTTGTGAGTTCATCTGTGTTAAAAAATACACTTGTAACTATTTGGCATTCTGATCTTCATAATAAATATTTATATACCAATGAAGTGTAATGTTTGCACTGATCGTATGAATTAAATTTAATCAGTTTGTCCTACAGTTAAGTTATTTGAAAGTTAATGAATGAAACTAGTGATAGTGCCTGTGGTCTTTACTATTACTTTATGTGAACTTATTCAGAGAGAGGCAATAGCACCAATATGATATGGTAGTAATATTGGAATATTACATACTATCATAGTGTATATTCAGGTTTTAATAGAAAGAATGCCAATTGGATATAAAAGCAGTATAGCTCTGCCTTCTGATCTTGACCACAGTACTATTACTTTCTTGAAATCACAACCTCTAACATGAACTGCCCATCCTGAAAATACTATGTAAGACCTGTACATTACTCTGCATGGCTAGCACATCACTCAATTTAATACTGAAATTCCTAGGAAATTATTTAGAAAGGTATGGGTTAAGCCACACAATCATAATATGAAAATAAGGAATTACAAATTAGTGGGATTATGTATCATCTTTCCTCCCAGAGTTTAAGGCAATGTACATAGTACTTCTGCAGCTTTACTGTCATGATGTGCTTTTGAGGTATGTTTGATTGTCAGATAGTACCAGATGTACAGTCATGAACTGAGCAACATGTTTAAGTAGCAGTTTGAAACTGGGTGTCCTTAGTCCATAGTTGAACAAAATAAACAGTAGAAATGTTAAATATAATATATGATTATTCTTTTTCAATGTCCTAAACAATTCTAGAGGTAATCTAAAAGTCTGATATTTAATTTCTTTAAAAAATATTAGTAATTTACTCCAGAATTCAAAAATAACATTGTAAACCCAACTGAGTTCATTAGGATTCCTGCCTAAGTAGGTGTATTGAAGATTTTTCATCTATTGTTTTTATGAAACAATTTTTTTTCTACTTTTAAGAAGACTTTCTGTAACTCTTGCTAACAAGCTTTAGATATTAAAAGAAACTTGAGTGCTTTGAACTTGACTTTTAGATATCTGAGAATGTCACAAACATTTGGGGAGAGGCAGTTTATAGAATGCAAAGCAGTAATCTTTGTAACAGTTCTCCTATCTTTCCTATCATAAATGTTTGTTTCATGTTATAATGTATACCTGAACGTCTGCTAAAAGAAATGTGCTACTAAACAACGTATGCCAAAAGATAGACATGTGATATTTAAAAAGATACAAAATTTCTGTACATTGCTTCTCATATCTCAAACTACAACTGGGATTGTAGTTGTTCAGTGGAGTAGTAATATGTTTATAGATTTCTGTACTTTTCCAAAATTAATCATAGTTTTAAAAAAATCTATGCATACATTTAATTTGAATTTAATTCTGATATTTCTATGTCATTTTGCTTTTCTGTGAATTAGATCACTCTGCTAAAGCAAAACCTGGAAATGCAGCTTTCACAGTCTCAGAACACAATGCAACAGTTGCAGGCACAGTTTAGTCAAGAGCGGCAGAGACTGACCCAAGAAATTGAAGAACTGGAGGAAGAGCATCAGCAGAGACATAAGTCCATGAAAGAAGCACATTTCCTTGCCTTTCAGAGCATGGAAGAAACAAAAGAACAAGAGCAAAAGGTGTGTTCATTGGGGCTTGTTAATATCACACATTTTCAAATGAAAGGCCACAAAAAAGAAACACGAACACTATTTTAATTAAATACTTAATTTTTATTTTGAACATCCAAGAGTCCCTCACCCATTTTGGTCTACAATTGTCTGGAACCAAACTACTTTGCTAACTGGCATTCTGAGTGCAGTGATTTACTGCATAAAATAGGGAAGCTACAGATAAGGTTCTGTAAGATAAAAAACTTGAAGATAATTTTATATGCTTAATTGTAAGAATATTCCCATACTGATTTACTTCCCATAGGAACTTGAGGAACGCTTGCAACAGAAGTATTCCGAAGAACTTCAGGCACTGAAAGATGTACACAGACACGCTATGGATGTTTTCAAAATAGAAATGGAACAGGAAGTGCAGACTCTTCGCTTTGAATTGGAAGACGAAGGGAAAGCAATGCTTGGTACTGTACTGTACTTTCATGTCACAATTTAAAATGTAAGCTTTGATTTAGAGGGCAGATATAATTTGCTGCCTGATACACAACCATGTAGGAATTTGGCTTTAGTTTTACTAACAATATAGAAATGGTTTGCCATTGTCTTCTTATGGGTTGTTTTTCTGACTTTCAAGCTAGTTTATAGTCCTAGGGTTTCTTGGTGATTTTTAATGTCAATCTTTTTGAAATCGACAAGCCTTCCCTAGGTCACCTGCAACTTTTCTGTGTTTGGAGGACCTACATACAGAATACAGAATAGCAGAGTTGGAAGGGACCTTGGAGGTCTTCTAGTCCAACCTTCTGCTCAAGCAGGAGGCCCTATACCATTCTTGAAAATTGCCTGTTCAATCTCTTCTTTAAAATCTCCAGTGATGGGGGACCCACAACTTCTAGAGGCAAGCCGTTCCACTGGTCAATTGTTCTCATTATCAGGAAATCTGTCCTTAGTTTTAGATTGGATCTCTTCTTGAAACCATGTAGGTTTTTAAGATGAAAAATAGCAGTGTTCCTCAAGGCATTCCTTGAAGGGTAATTAATACCACACAATTTATAATATAAATGTGATACTATAACTCAAGTCTTTACAATTGTTATGATTTATCATCTCTTAAATCAAGTTGATGACTCTGCTATGAGATTTTATATAAAAGATTCCGCCTGGCTAAATAAAGACTTCCCATAGGTGTTTTAGGTAGATGTATTCTATTTTCATATTCTGGGCTACAGTCCTGTCTCTCCTTTTTCATTAACTTTGATAATAGCAGTTTCTTTAGTGTTATCTTTATATCTTATCTTTTTTTCACTATCAATATCAGTGCCTCATTTCAACAGAAATAGAGCAAAATCAGATCATAGAAAATTAGAGGGAAGTATCCACATAATTGGAGAAACTCAAGGTTTGCAAAAATACAATGCAGTATTTAAAATTTCAAAGAAACAATTTACTAAAAGAAGTGCAGTGGTGATCAACATCATCAAATTGAATATTAGAAAAAGAAAAGAGAATACTGGCTTAAAAGGAAGATAATGGAGTTGTTTCCTTGATCCTTTCACCGGTTATATAATATACTTTCCTTGTATGATTTGCTTATCTATTGTTATTTGTTATTATTTCTCTGAGCTTGATTGTTTTCTTGCAGACGTTTCATTATCCAAACTAGGTAACATCATCAGGACTAGCACAGAAACCTCTGAAAGAAAACAACCAAGGTCAGAGAGCATCAAGGACCCCTCATTTCAACCCTGATCTACAAATATTCTCCTTTATTGGCTATAATTATCATCATTATCTTCTATGGATTGTTTTTGTTTCTCTTTTTGAAATATGTAACTGATTTGCTTGTAAAATATTTGCTTGCTGTTTTGAATATGCATGGTACAAAAGATTGAGTTGTAAGTCTTTTAAACATACATACATAATATATGTGTGTGTGTGTGTGTGTGTTATGTAACTATCCTAGGAAATAGTATGATTGATACTGAAAAAGGAGCACTCTTTCCAGAAATGGAAATTATATTTTCAGTTTAATAATATTAAGATAATAAGAATAAAGCAGAAAGATAAAAATATGCCATCCTTTATTTTGGTATTTTGCCTTTATGAGTTTCCTTCCAAATTCATGAGTGCTGGATATGAACAAATTTACTTCACATTTTGAAATGACTTTCTTGCTTGAGTAACACCAAATATTTGGAAGAACAAAAATAAATTGAAACTGGGTTGCAAACACTATAAATATGGAAGACACAAATTGTGGGACTCTTAACAAATGTCGGTGTGATACACTTATTATAGAAGGTTTTCCCACTAATGGCTGGGAAATAGTAAGAAAATCAGTGGGCAAACTGCCATTTGAAAAAACATCAATATATGATGTAATAACTATATGATAATAATATGTATACATACCAAAAATTTTAAATATTATTTGCGAAGTATTTTTTAAAATACTTTATTTGTATTTCTCAGCATCTTTGCGCTCTGAACTAAATCATCAACATGCTGCAGCAATTGATCAGCTCAGGCACAATCATCAACAAGAAGTAGCAGCAGCTAAAATGGAACTTGAAAGAAGCATAGAACTCAGCAGGCATCAGGTACATATATTCTATGCCCTAAAGATTATTAATGCTATAAAGCTATAGTACAGGTATTTGACCTTTAATATATCTTTTTGATCAAAAAGTAAAAAAAGCTGTTTGATCAAAAATTAATACATGGTATTTGATTCATTTCCCAGTTAACACATTTGAATTGAGTTACATCATCTGTCCAGCATTTCTTTGGGACATTTTCTAGTCTTGTTGAGGTCCATTGGCATTTTGCAAGGATTGATGTTCATCACTGCTGATCTAGTTGTCATATAATGTAGCCAGCGTATTGCCATTTAAATTTCATTATATCCCACACTCCTGTCTAGTGGCAGATCCTTATATTTGATTTATCACATGTTATGTTTAGCATTTATCATTCCATGATTCTGTATGTAACTTTAAACTTGTGCTGCTTTTGCATTTGATGTCCAGGTTTTACAACCATATACGGTAGCAATATACACTAATTGTAAATTAGCATTAAGCATGTTACTTTGTTGCTTTTGAATGAAGCATGAAATTGTCCACATGCTGTAACCACCTACTGTAGCCAGACTAATCTAGTCTGGTCTAATTCAGAATTTATCTTACACTATCACCTTAATGGTAATTTTGACTGAAATAATTGTAACTATTATTGCAAAGATAAGTAACAGAATTAAATGGTCGCAGCAAATTATCAAAATGAAGAAGTTTGTCAATAAAATTTTCCCAAATTTTGCCAATAAAAATAGAAAATTGCAGGTTATTTATATCTATCTACCTACCAACCTACCCACCCACCCATCAAAATCAAATCTATCAGCCCCTTACCAGCTTCCAAGCATAACAGAAGATGAGAACCTGCATTTCCCCACTCTGGCATCTTAACCAATAGATCCCACTGGTTGACAATATTACAGAGACAGATAAACATGATAGACAGACAGACAGATAGATAAATAGATAAAAATATTATGTACTGCTAGCTTCCCTATTTTATTAATCTAGGGCAGGGGTAGGCAACCCAAAACACTCAGAGAGCCACTTGGACCAGTTTCCCACCAAAAACAAAACACTGGGAGCCGCAAAACCCTTTTGATATCTAAAATGAAGATAACACTGCATATATCCTTTTTTACCTTTATATATATATATATATATAAAGGGTCTCTCTCTCTGTCTCTCTCTCCCTCTCTCCCTCCCTCTCTCCCTCTCTCTCTTTCTGCCCTTGGTCTGCCAGTCCTCTTCCCCCACTCTCTTTCTCTCTCTCTCTCTCTCTCTCTTTCCTCTCTCTTCCTCTCCCTCTCTCTTTCTCTCCCTCTCTCCCTCTCTCCGATTTTCTGCTTACCTGGCAAGCTGGCTTCAAGCTGTTCTCCAACAAGTTCAGGGTAGGCAACCTTGGCTCTTTTATGACTCATGGACTTCAACTCCCAGAATTCCTGAGTCAGCATAGCTGGGCTAGCTAGCTCTCTTCTGCCCTTCCTGCTTCCTGTTTCCTGCAGAGACGCAGCCAAGGCAGGAGCCCTGCCTAGTAAGCTTGTCGGCTCATCGAACAGGGTGAGGCCACTCTCTTTTTTACACACACACACAAACACACAGAGAGAGAGAGAGAGAGAGAGAGAGAGAGAGAAGGGAAGCGCAAGTGCCTTTCTCTGTCTCTGTCTCTCTCTGCAAATGGCAGAGGAGGCTGGGAGCCACAAGGGAAGGCCCAAAGAGACGCATGCGGCTCCAGAGACGCAGGTTGCCGACCTGTGATCTAGGGGTCCTAATTCCATTTGACTCCAATCCACTTCCATACAGAAAAATCTGTTCACCTGAAAAACTATTATATTCAGATAATAAAGTTAAAAAATACACTTTAATGAAAAACTAATTAAAATTAATTGCCTGAAAAATGTGCCCCATTAATCTATTAATTGATATTTCATTTGCACATGTCAACCATTCACTCTCACATTCTACCCACTCAGATTCCATTCTCTCTCTTCAGCAGTAAAGATTAAAACAGGATGTAGATGAGTTAAAGAAATAAGATAGTTGCATAAAGAAGAAAATGAGGAAAAAAAGGGTAAGATGACACAAGGGGAAAATAAACAGACAATGGAAAAAAAGAAAGAAGCTCTGTTTAAGCATTCTGAGAAAATTAAATTGAACAAGCATCTCAACTAATTATTATGGTACTCTTTGAGATAATCCATCTCTTTCAGCAGCAAGTCCACAGTAATTTGCACCAGCGCCTTCCAGAATGTTCGGTATATTTTATACTAATGTCTATAGGCTTAAAGCCTGATTCTTTATGACTGAAATTTCACTCACAGGATGTTTCTGTGGGAGAAGGGCTGGTTTTTTCCCTACTCCTTCTGTTTCCCTGAAACAGATTGGGGGATGCAAGAGAAATCTTTATAATTTGTTAGTTTTAGGAACTGCATGTGGCATTGTGGCAGTAAAAGTGTCTGCTAAAGTAAAGAGAACTTTAGTTCAAATAAAATATTTTATTTACAGAAGAACAAGTCTGGATCTAAACATCTTTGTTGAAATATGATTTGGTGCTAAATAAAGGTGAAGGCAGTATAACAAAAAAAATACAGTAATTAAAGACACTATCAAACCTTTCTGACAAATAATTGAAAACCTGAATTGGAGATCAGTCTTAGTAGTCTCTCTAAGTCGGAGGAGGGGGCAGGGGGGAGGGAGCTTGTGTTGGCTGAAAAGAAGCAAGCACAACTCAGTCTGAAAACTCAGTTGTAATCTCAGAATTCTTATTCAGTATTCCCTTTAACTTTATATTTGATTTTTCACAGATGAAGAGGAATAAAGAGAAGACAAGAATCCCCTAATTTAAGGAGGATACATTTTCATTTAAATCAGTAGTGTACAACCCATGGCCCAAGGGCTGCATATGGTCCTGGACAGCTAGTAAAGCAGCCCCACAAGATTGAAAACTTCTAACATTATGTGATATATATATTACCTACATTATATATTTTATATGTGGCCCAAGACAAATTCTCTTCACTCAGTGCAACTCAGGCAAGCCAAAAGGTTGAACACCAATGATTTAAATATTCAGTTTCTAAATACAATCTAAACTACTAATAAGGAAATAGAAATATTTTAGTGAAAAAACTGAGTATGTTTATTCTGCAGAAATGAATATACTACGTAGAACTATTGCAAAGTGTTCTTTGATTATTAATACTTGTTTATTAGGAGAAAGAATTTATGTGCCGAATATCAGATGTACAGGATGAACTGAGGCATCGAGACTACCATATATCAGAATTGGATAAGGAAACACTTGCTTTGCATGAGAACATAAGTGCATTAACTAAGGAATTGGAGTTCAAAGGGAAGGAAATTCTACGAATACGTAGCGAATCTAATCAGCAAATTAGGTATGAGTATTTCTGATGTCAGGTAACAAGTTCTAATTAATTCAGTTCCTAAAGCTGATAAAGAATAACCTTTTTTTAATTTACATGGAGTATTTTAGGTACTCAAATTCAAACTGCTATATTAATCAAAGTCTAATATTGGTTAATTTAATAATGCATTTAGGCTGGGATTGTCTATTATATGGCATTGCACATTATTCTAGACATTAGCAACTGGAAAAAGCTATTTTGACCATTTAATTAAACGGATTTTGTTTGCTTTTCATTATTAAAGCATTAAAGGAGATGACAAAAATTATAAAAATAAGCTAGAGGTTAGAGAAATTGTAATAATTTTGCAATTATCAGTATCACTGTGCACAAAGCCTTTTCAAATATCAAAATTAATGAACCCAACTGATAAGAATAACTGTTTTTAACATAAAATGAAACAGGCTACATGAACAAGATTTAAGCAAGAAACATGAAAAAAAGCTGGATGTCATGACAGCTGACCACATCAGAGAGAAACAAAGTATGCTGGCAGATTTTAATAAGACCCAACAGCTGCTCAAGGAAATTAATTCAGCTTTGCAAGTTTCGTAAGTTTTACTTCCTTGAACAATTTCATGTACGGGCTGAGTTTGAGTGGAATAATATATAATTATTATCTGTTTCCAATTGATACTGGAGAGGCATAGGGTTGTAAAACTACATATAACTGAGAAGCTTAGTGTATCCACTAACTTTGACAGAACCATTTCAACAAACATGCAGAATTGAACCATGGGAAAAAGTAAGAAAACATCTAATTCAGGTGTAGTCAACCTTGGCTCTTTTATGACTCGTGGACTTCAACTCCCAGAATTCCTGAGCCAGCTATGCTGGCTCAGGAATTCTGGGAGTTGAAGTCCACGAGTCATAAAAGAGCCAAGATTGACTACCCCTGATCTAATTCATACTTCCATTTAACCCTTGTAATATATTAAATGTTGGAGCTGGTAAAAAATAAAAGGACATTGGGCATGCTCATTAAATCAATCAGTTTTTAGGTCAGCTAGATGATGCAGTTCAAACAGTCTTACACGCTCTTAAAAAGTATTTGAAAACTTCAATTGGTTTCTAAAATGCAGCAGCCCACATGGTTTTGTGCGAGCCTAGATTTGCACATGTCACCTCTCCTGCAGGAACAGCATTGGCTGCTGATTTGCTTCTGGGTCCAGTTCAAGATGTTGGTTGTCACCTTCAAAATCCTACATGGCATGGGATCACGTCTTTTCCCAGGCATATCTACTCAATCCCCTGGAATGGGGAGGCAGGGAATACTATGGGTCCCCTCTCCTAAGGAGGTCCATCTAGCAGGATCAAGAAGAAGGGTCTTCTCCATGGTGGCTCCCTCCCTTATCCCTGCAGAAATAAGATTGGCCCACATTTTTAGAGTCTTTCACAAGGCCCTGAAGACATGGTTCTGCCAATGGCTTGGGGACCCCAGAGTAATAGGGAGCCAATTAAGTGGCTTGTCTGATTGTTGTCATCCGGGGGGGGAGGCAGTATTGTTTTTGTATTAAGATTTTATCCTTGTAAGATGCCCAGAATCACAGAAAATGAGTCGGGCAATCATATTTTTTAAAATAAATAAATAAATAAATACTACCATTTAATACATGCTTTCATTAGGACTGAACATGACACTAAAGATGCTTGGTAAGCCTCTTATTTTATTTTTGTGCCTGTGGTTAAGGTGATGCAATATTTTTAAAACTAATAACTCCCATATTACAGAATGTTGTTTATATTAATAGTTTTAATTGACTGTGTCTTCCCACAAACATCTGTACCACCACATGATCCTTACATTTCTGTGTTTCATGTTTCTCTTTGTAATCTTAATTTCATGATACTGAAGCTATGTCTTCTAATTATGTTTCCAGTTCAGTTTCGCAATTATTAAGCACTGTCTCATCTTAAAATAGTCTATATTCTCATAGCTTTTTGGATACTTTTATTATTGGAGAAAAATATCATGTCTTTGGGAAAAATGCCAGCTAAGGGCCTTTTAAAATTCTCAAGTGTTATGGCTACTGACTAATAATGATTGGATATCTTTATGGTATAAGGACATAATAGATTGTAAACTCTTGCTCATAATAGATTGTAAACTCTTATTCGTCTGAGTCTGAAACTTTGAGTGTATTTAAATAGCTGTTTGTGTAGGTATGCTTCTTTTAAAATGGTAAGGTTCTATTTGTAATGAAATTTGAACTGACAAACTGCCTGAAATAATACATTTTTCTATTTAACTTTTGCTTCTTGTAATAAAGAAGCATAGAGATTTCTGTAAGTCAGAAGAATAGTCTAAACCAGCAGTTCCCAATCTTTCTGGTTATGCGGATTGGCAGCAATGGAGGTGGGAGAAGAGGGGATGGTTTTCTATGTGTGCTTGCCACTTGTGCAAATGGAGCTTCGTGCACTTTCGCACTTGCTTGCCGCTTGCGTGTCCCAGTCTAAACTGCCTCTTCAAGAGAGATTCCGTTCAGTATAATAATATTTATCATAAAATATAATGAACTCAAAAGTAGTTTTACTATATAATAACCCAATTTTACAGCGGTAACTTTGGGGGCATGACCACATATTAAAGCTGCAAATTTTAATAAAGTACAAAAGTATTTCATAAAAGTTTTTAAAGTTTCCAAATATAGTCAATTTGTATTTAGAGAATAAAAGAGTTCCGTTAATGTCTGTGGCTGGCTGATAGAACATACACTAGGTAGTAGTGAACCTAAGATGTTCTAGGATTAAGCTTGGGGGGATAGTGCCAACAAATTTTATGAATGCTGGTAATCTTCAGAAAACTTGATTAAAATTATGAAGGACTTTTAAAACCAAAGCAGAATTTTAAATTATGTATAGTAAGAAAAAGGCAATTGGTGTATTTAATACATATTTAGCATAATACAATCTGAACATCTTTTGCATACTCTGCATCAACTGGGATTCATTAATTGATATTAAAAGAAGTTACATAAAGAGTATACATCAGTAATCTAGCCAGATACTGTATTATAAACTATCTTTCCATTGGACCACAGAGCAAGTTGGCAAAAAGTCTGCTTCTTTCAAAGTCATTTGATAGGATAAAATCCAGCTTTCAGAATATATACCCTATTCATTTATATAGCCGCCCAGGGCTTTTTTTGTCATAGAACGTCCAGAACGGAGTTCCGATACCTTGTAGGGTAGGCAAGACGGGTTGTATGACGTGTGAGTTCTGGCACCTTTTTTTTTTTTTTTTTTTTTTTTTTACAAAAAAAGCACTGTAGCCGCCTATCTTTCAACCAACTCTGAGCAGCTACCAATCAAAAATTAAAAGACATATATAATCATTTTAAAACTATAAAACTCAGCCAATTAAAACATTAAAAGCCACAACAACTTGACGCCAATCAGTTCTAATGTGTGTCCCAACACTTGAAGGAAAAGCCAAATCTTTATATACAGTCAGGTCCAGAAATATGGGGACATCGACACAATTCGAACATCTTTGGCTCTATACACCACCACAATGGAGTTGGAATGAAACAAACACAATGTGCTTTAACTGCAAACTGTCAGCTTTAATTTGAGGGTATGTACATCCAACTCAAGTGAACGATGTAGGACTTACAGCAGTTTGCATATGTGCCTCCCACTTGCTAAGGGACCAAAGGTAATGGGACAGAATAATAATCATAAATCAAACTTTCCCATCTTAATACTTGGTTGCAAATCCTTTGCAGTCAATCACAGCCTGAAGTCTGGAATGCATAGACATCACCAGACGCTGGGTTTCATCCCTGGTGATGCTCTGCCAGGCCTCTACTGCAACTGTCTTCAGTTCCTGCTTGTTCTTGGGGCATTTTCCCTTCAGTTTTGCCTTCAGCAAGTGAAATGCATGCTCAATGGGATTCAGGTCAGGTGATTGACTTGGCCATTGCATAACATTCCACTTCTGTCCCTTCAAAAACTCTTTGGTTGCTTTTGCAGTATGCTTTAGGTCATTGTCCATCTGCACTGTGAAGCGCCGTCCAATGAGTTCTGCAGCATTTGGCTGAATGTGAACAGATAATATTGCCCGAAACACTTCAGAATTCATCCTGCTGCTTTTGTCAGCAGTCACATCATCAATAAATACAAGAGAACCAGTACCATTGGCAGCCATACATGCCCACGCCATGACACTACCACCACCATGCTTCACTGATGAGGTGGTATGCTTAGGATCATGAGCAGTTCCTTTCCTTCTCCATACTCTTCTCTTCCCATCACTCTGGTACAAGTTGATCTTGATCTCATCTGTCCATAGGATCTTGTTCCAGAACTGTGAAGGCTTTGTTAGATGTTGTTTGGCAAACTCTAATCTGGCCTTCCTGTTTTTGAGGCTCACCAATGGTTCACATCTTGTGGTGAACCCTCTGTATTCACGCTGGTGAAGTCTTCTCTTGATTGTTGACTTTGACACACATACACCTACCTCCTGGAGAGTGTTCTTGATCTGGCCAACTGTTGTGAAGGGTGTTTTCTTCACCAGGGAAAGAATTCTTCAGTCATCCACCACAGTTGTTTTCCGTGGTCTCCCGGGTCTTTTGGTGTTGCTGAGCTCACCAATGCGTTCCTTCTTTTTGAGAATGTTCCAAACAGTTGTTTTGGCCACGCCTAATGTTCTTGCTATCTCTCTGATGGGTTTGTTTTGTTTCTTCAGCCTAATGATGGCTTGCTTCACTGATAGTGACAGCTCTTTGGATCTCATCTTGAGAGTTGACAGCAACAGATTCCAAATGCAAATAGCACACTTGAAATGAACTCT